>NC_133655.1:143031673-143331673 GCF_009905375.1 Apium graveolens | reverse complement strand
ATAAACTGAAACTCTGTGTATATTATGCATGGAAGAGGACTTCCAAGATTTTGAAAAGTATATATGTATATATACTGAATATTTTGCGACTTCATCGCATTAAGATATCAAACTTGGTTCATTTCTTTTGACCAAGACTTTCATGAGTACTATGAGAAGGCTCATATATTGTCAATCATTATACATATTATTTTGGTGGGCTTGCTGCTCACCCTTGCTTTCTTCTTTCATCACACAACAACAGATAGAAAAGATGAACAGGACCAAGCTCCCGATTCGCAAGCGGTTAGAAAACGTTCCGCAGTCTTCTGGAAGCGTTGATGCCGCCGTAGCTGAGGTAGGAGCTACCAATAGGCTAGGTTTTCAACTATTGATGAACCAGACTTATGTATAATATGAATTGTAATAATGGCAAGGAATATGTAAATTTATTCCGAACATTTTTAAGGTGTAACAGTTTATAATTGTGGAATATAAGGACGTGTGTTATTTTTGAGTGTTCATCTCTGAGACTATAACTTGTGGTGTGTGTGTTTATTGTGGGGTCACAGTATAGAGTAGTTGATTATTTATTAAGATTGGGTGTTATTAAGGAAAATGGAACTCGTGACAACCCGGATCCCCGACCCCGGATTTGGGGGTGTTACAGGTGCCAGTTGTACTTTTCATGTCTATTTTACAGCCTACATAATCTGCATCTGAGTAGCCAATTAGATCAAAAACAGACTCTCTAGGGTACCAAATTCCTAGATTTGGAGTCCCTTTGAGATATCTGAAGATTCTTTTAATAGCCACTAAGTGAGATTCTTTAGGGTCAGCTTGAAATCTAGCACAGAGACATGTAGAAAACATTATATCAGGTCTACTAGCAGTTAAATATAAAAGTGAGTCAACCATGCCTCTATAACTTGAAATATCCACAGACTTTTCAGCCTTGTTTAATTCAAGCTTGGTGGCAGTGGCCATGGGAGTTTTTGCAGATGAACAATCCATTAAGTCAAACTTCTTTAAAAGATCATAAATGTATTATTTTGACTAATGAAAATTCCACCACTAACTTGTTTATCTTGTAAACCAAGAAAATAAGTTAGCTTTCCCATCATGCTCATTTCATATTTACTTTGCATTAACTTAGCAAACTTTTTACAAAGCTTATCATCAGTAGATCCAAATATAATATCATCTACATAAATTTGAACAAGTATTTTAGAGCCATTAACATTTCTAAAGAAGAGAGTTTTATCAACAGTACCTCTTGTGAAGTGATTATCTAGAAGGAATTTTGACAAAGTCTCATACCAGGCTCTAGGTGCTTGCTTTAGTCCATAGAGTGCTTTCAACAGATAATACACATAGTCTGGAAAGTTTGGATCTTCAAATCCTGGAGGTTGGCTTACATAAACTTCTTCCTCCAATTCCCCATTTAGAAATACACTCTTGACATCCATTTGATAGACTTTGAAATTGGCATGGGCTGCATATGCTAGAAAGATTCTGATGGCCTCAAGTTTGACAACTGGAGCAAATGTTTCATCAAAATCTATTCCTTCTTGTTGAGAATAGCCTTTAGCAACCAATCTGGCTTTATTCCTTATGAAAATGCCATTTTCATCCATCTTGTTTCTGAATACCCATTTTGTGTCAATAGAACTCTTGTTCTTTGGCTAGGGTACCAGCTTCCATACTTTGTTCCTTTCAAATTGGTTTAGCTCCTCTTGCATTGCTAAAATCCAATCTGGATCCAATAGAGCTTCTTCCACTCTCTTAGGTTCCTCCTGTGATAGAAAGCTACTATACAGACATTCATCTTGAGTAGCCCTTCTAGTTTGCACTTTAGATGTAGCATCACCAATGATCAGTTCAAAAGGGTGATTCTTGGTCCATTTCCTTTGAGGTGGTAGATTAGCTCTAGATGAGATTGCCTCAGTATTGTCATGATGTGAGATAGAATGTTGATTGGTTGAAACTCCCCCTGAGTTGCTGATCCTTTGAAAGGAATTGGGAGCTCTATCAACTGATGAAGTGAATTGATTATCCGTTGACAGACTGTGATCAACGGATGCTTTATTATGAACTTCAACGGATGATGCACTTTGTCTTTCAACGGATGCTGCATTGCTCCTTTTAACGAAAGCTGAATTATGACTTTCAACGGATGCAGCATTCTGTGCATTATCCAAAGGCAGATTCTGAATTCTTCTTGAGATGCCTTCTTCATCATTCTCATCTTCACTATCATCACAATATATCTCAATGTTTTCAAATTTGAGTCCTTCATGACGTCCCTCATCTGTTAGTCCATCAATCTTTTTATCATCAAACACAACATGCACAGATTCCATGACAATGTTGGTTCTTAGATTGTAGACCCTATATGATTTTCCAGCAGAATAACCAACAAATATTCCTTCATCAGCCTTTGCATCAAACTTTCCTTTGTGATCAGATTGATTCCTTAAGATGTAACATTTGCAACCAAAGACATGCAGAAAGTTTAAAGTTGGTTTTCTTCTCTTGAATAATTGATAGGGAGTTATGCTTTTTGCCTGATTGATTAGAGAAATATTCTGAGTGTAACATGCACAGTTAACAGCCTCAGCCCAAAAGTAAGTTGGGAGTTTTGACTCTTCAAGCATTGTCCTTGCAGCTTCAATTAGTGATCTGTTCTTCCTTTCCACCACACCATTTTGTTGTGGAGTCCTTGGAGCTGAGAACTCATGCATGATCCCATTTTCTTCACAGAACAACTTCATGGTTGAATTCTTAAACTCAGTTCCATTGTCACTCCTAATATTCCTTACTTTGAAATCAGGATGATTGTTGACTTGCTTGATATGATTGATAATGATTTCACTAGCTTCATCCTTTGATCCAAGAAAATAGACCCATGAAAACTTAGAGAAATCATCAACAATCACTAGGCAATATCTTTTCCTTGAAATTGACAATACATTGACTGGTCCAAAAAGATCCATGTGTAGCAGTTGTAGTGGTTCATCAATTACAGATTCAAGCTTCTTACTGAATGATACTTTCTTTTGCTTTCCTTTCTGACAAGCATCACACAGTCCATCCCTTGTGAATTCCACTAGAGGCATTCCTCTAACTAAGTCCTTTTTGACTAGATCATTCATTGTCTTAAAATTCAAATGGGACAGCTTCTTGTGCCATAGCCAACTTTCATCTGCACTTGCTTTGCTGAAAAGACAAGTAATGGATTCTGCATCTGTAGAGTTAAAGTCAGCTAAGTACACATTTCCTTTTCTAACTCCAGTTAGAACCACTTTATTGTCCTTTTTACTTGTGACAATACAGGCTTCAAGATTGAAGGAAACAGTATTCCCTCTGTCACATAGTTGACTGATGCTCAATAAGTTGTGTTTGAGACCATCAACCAATGTAACTTCATCAATGATGACATTTTCTTTTGAAATTAAGCCATATCCCATAGTGAATCCTTTGTTGTCATCTCCAAAGGTTATGCTAGGGCCAGCTCTCTCCTTAAACTCTGTGAGCAGGGTGAAATCTCCTATCATGTGTCTTGAACAGCCACTGTCCAAGTACCATACATTCCTTCTTTTCCCTGCACACAACAAAATCAATCAAGTTGATTTTGGTACCCAAGTTTCCTTGGGTCCAACCTTGTTAGTCTTTTTCCTAGACTTCATTCCTTCTGCATCTTTTGACTTAGGTAACTTTGGGTCAACCTTGATCTCAGATGTGGTTGGTTGAAGTGTAGGGTTAGTCACAGAATCATTTAGCACATTTGATTGAGTTTGATAAGGCATAGATTGTGCAAACATGTTATTCCACATAGGCATATTGTATGGCATTTGAGGCATACTAAATGCAGTAAAATAAGGATTATTAATATATGGCATGTTTGCAAAATGTGCATGGGGTTTCTGATGAGACATAACAGGCATAGCATGCAGAGGTGACATAGACATGTTAGGCATGGAGGGATTTGAAGGCATGGGAGCATTTTTAACAGATTTGTAGTTATCAGATAGGTGATTAACACTTTTACAATGCACACAGCTTTTTCTAGGAGCATACCTATCAGGTGTGTAATTGTTATGTTTATTAATCCCTACCTTCCCATTTCTTTTAGATTTTCTTTTAATTTCCTTCTTATCCTCAACCAACTTAAGCCTATTTTTCAGCTGATCCAAAGTCATGTGTCATATATTCACCTTACTGGCATCTTTGGATGTGCTAGCTCCTTCTTTGACAAAGTTCTTGAGAGTAGAATCATTCTTCTTATTAAGGTTTTTATTTTTATATTTGCCTGTTTTAATTGATGAGCCTTCAACGGATGCTCCTTTTCTTCCTTCAACGGATAACTTTCATCATCCGTTGATTCCACATCCGTTGACAATCCATCAATTAATTCCAACTCCTTTTTGTTTTTCTTCCAGGCATCCTCACAGAATGATTCAATTCCCTGAACCTTAACAATTTGAACACTAACATCCCTAGATGTTTTCCAGGCCTTGATTACCTCTTGCTCACTTTCTAACTGTTTAGAAAGAATTTCTACTTTCTTAACAGCTTCTTCTAGTTCACTTTCAACAGTCAAGCATTTAAGTTTAATCTTTTCAAGCTCAATTACCTGATTCTCTAACACAGCATTCCTATCACTTAAAAACACATTATTCTCTTTGATCCTAGTGTTTTCTTTAGCTAGTGATTTAAGGGAAACACGCAAATGATATAATTCATTGGACATATCATTTATGGCTTCATTACATTCATGTTTAGAAAGCTGAGAGAGATCAGTAGTAATTACCTGGTTGCTTGATGAACTAGTTTCATTTTCATCAGAATTAGCCATCAGGACTAGGTTGACATATTACATATCATCATCTTCATTGACCCTATCTGCTGCCCAATCATCTTGAGTGAGAAAAGCTCTTTCCTTTTGTTTGAGCAAATCAAAATACTTCTTTTTGTAATCAACTTGCTCAAATTTCTTTTTATCAGAGGTTGGCTTCCTACACTCACTTGCAAAGTATCCACTAATACCACAGTTGTAACATTTGAACTTTGATTTGTCCACCATGTTTTTGTTTGGCTTAGTGAATTTTTTATTTTTCCTGAACTTCATCTTTGCAAACCTCCTGGACAGAAAAGCCAGATGTTCATCAATATCATCAGAGTCATCCTGACTGGAATTGTCTTCATCCTCAGCTACTTGCTCTTTACCCTTGCTTGATTCTGATTTGCTTGTGCCAATTTTGAGACTTGGCATTGTCTTTTCCTCATTCCTGGCTTCAACCTTCTCACTGTCAGCTACAAGTGCAACTGATCTTTCTTTTCTCTTTCCCTTTTCCAACAGTTCATTTTGCTCCATCTCAAGTTCATATGTCTTCAAAATTCCATATAATCTTTCAAGTGTGAAGTCCTTATAATCTTGAGAATTTCTTAGAGAAACAGTCATAGGCTTCCATTCCTTTGGTAGAGACCTTAGAAATTTTAAATTGGAGTCCTTGACTTGGTAAATTCTCCCATACAGCTTCAATCCATTCAACAGTTTCTGAAATCTATTGAAGGTATCATTCAATGATTCTCCTTCTTCAAAGTGAAAATATTCATACTGTTGAATGAGAAGCTGCATTTTGTTTTCTCTAACTTGCTCAGTGCCTTCACAGATAAGCTCCACAGTATCCCAAATTTCCTTAACAGTTTGGCTGTTGATGACATTGTCAAACATATCTTGATCCAGGCCATTAAACAGAATGTTCATGGCTTTCTTGTCCTTGTGGACCTCTTCAATATCTTCAACAGTCCATTCTGCCTTTGGCTTGGGAATAGACTGTCCAACAGCAACTGTTGCAGTAGCAGTTGTGGCCACCTTGTGTGGGATGTGTGGACCATTTTCAATGCAGTTGATGTAGCTTTCATCTTGAGAGAGAAGATGTAAATGCATCTTCACCTTCCAGTGATGATAGTTATCTCTTTCCAGGATTGGAATCTTTACACCAATATCCTTCTTACTCATGATGTTAGCATAATAGATCTTTAAACTCTTTGTATGTTAAGAGCAGGCTCTGATACCAATTGTTATTCCCAGTGGACTAATAATGAGATTTACAGAAGGGGGTTGAATGTAAATCTCAAAACTTTTTCAAGTTTTGAGCAGTTTCTAAGGCTAAGTGTTTTTGAGAACAAGTGTGTGAATTGCTTGAAGCTAATACAGACAGATATATATTCAAACACAAATGTAAAGAACACAAAGAACTTAAAAACTTTTCTGGTGGATTTGTTATTCCACCAGAGATGTGTTATTTCAGAAAATCTGTGATTCAAAGAATTAAATCACAGCTGCTTCCTAGTACAAACTAGATGATTTTCTCTCTGGATATTTCTAAACAGCTCAGGAAAATTCTTATCTAATTACTAGCTGCTACTTAGTTTATATATCACCAAGTTTACAAGTGAAGACAAAACTGTAAAATACAATTAAAAAGATTCTTCACATGTTTCTTCTTCATTTCTCTATCAAATGCAATTTAGGCTTGGCTGTAGATCTTTGAATACTTCCTTGTTTGCATCAGAATGGAAATGCTGCATTTTCTTGATTCCTCCTAGAGGCTTCCACATTCCAGTTTGTCTCTATCAACCCTTGTGCCTCTGTCAGCTTGTGAATTGTCACTATCAACTGCTAATGAACTAAGCATCCATTGAAGCTTTCATCCGTTGATGCCTTATCCGTTGAGGCTTTATCCATTGAAGCTTTATCCGTTGATGCATTATCAGTTGAAGTCTTTATCCGTTGAAGCACTCATCCGTTGATGGATATTATCCGTTGAAGCATTAGAAACATCCGTTGAAGCTTTGTTTCTTATCCGTTGAAGGTCTTCAATATCAGTTGATACTTCTTCACTTATACAAAATTACAAGGCATGAAATATTTACAATTAGCCCTCCTATTTGCATATCCACTAGTAGTCAACATGACTGATAATTTCCTACAACATCTAAGAATTACAACTTGAATCCAGAGAATGAAATGTGCTACAATACTAAACTTATTGCTAAGTAAAGCTACTCCTTCAACGGATAGCCAAGATGGTCTTATCCGTTGAGGCTATAAATACTAGATTTCTACTTAAGTGTTTTGTTTAACTTATCATCAAACTAATACACATATTCCTAATAGTTAGGTTTTGACCATTGCCATGATTAGATAGTTCATGTTACGAACTTTGTTTTGATATGTGGTTCGCTTGAATCCGATGTACGGTTTAGGATAAACGGCCGTTTTAAGTAACGGCGTTTCGCGACCGAACCATTACCCCTCGCCTTACTTTGAAACCTTGGTTAAGGCCCTTAAATGACTAATTAGAATATAAAACAATTATGTAAAGTGTATTAGGCAGTTGGGAGGGTACTCGCGAAAGAATCGCCTTAAAACTCTTAATAGTTAATTTATTAAAAATGGTGGAGTCGAGGGTACTCGAACGACTTAAGTGAATCGTTAAGCGCAAAAGCGAACGTTAGGGTCTAATTGGTTAAAGTATAGATTCTTAAACGACTTTGGTTTAATTCCAACTTATATGTTGTTTATAGGTTATCAGACTCATCCCAAGCCTTTTATCACCCCCAGTCGCTCAAGCAAGTTTTCTACCCGTTATACTGTTGTTGTGATGTATATATATATATGCATTATCTTGTGATAGATGCATTATGGTTATTAGCAAATCTTGCGATATATTGGAGCATGTGATATGGTATATATGCATGTCTGTTTCGTAATCCTGATATCTAATTGTTGATTCAATTGCTTATAAGTTGCATAATACCTATGCTAGAGATAAGCAGTAGTTGCGTATACCCTTAGTATAGGGGACCCAAAGGTGAACATTTTCTAAACCGGGAGTCGATGTTCCCGAGTATAATATATATTGTTAGGAATATATGTGCATTAGTTTGATGATATGTTTAACAAAACACTTAAGTAGAAATTCAGTGTCTGTAGCCTCAACGGATAAGACCACTTTGGCTATCCGTTGATGGTGTAGCTTTACTTAGAAATAAGTCTAGTGTTGTAGCATATTTCAGTCTCTGTATTTAAGATGTAATTCTTAGAAGTTGAGAGAAACTATGAGTCATGTTGACTACTAGAAGATATGCAGATAGGAAGGCCAATTGTAAATATTTCATGCCTTGTAATTTTGTATAAATGAAGTGGTATCAACGGATGACTTAAAGACCTTCAACGGATGAGAAGCTAAGCTTCAACGGATGTCTCTAAAGCTTCAACGGATAACATCCTTCAACGGATGAGTGCATCAACGGATGAAAGCTTCAACGGATGTTCTGTTGATTAACCGTTGATAAGTGGTAGTTGTACCTACAAACAGAGGCACGTGGGTGAACAGAGATAACTGAAATGTGGCAGCCTAATTTCAGGAACATCAGAAAAAGCAGCCGTTCTACTCTAGTACAAAGAGGCAATAGTCAACAAAGTACTTGAGTGATATGGAGAAGAAACAAGTGGAGAACTTATTTTATTATTGTATTTTTATCCTTGTCTTCACTTGTAAACTTGGTAATATATAAACCAAGTAGTAGCTAGTAATTAGATAAGAATTTTTCCAGAGCTGTTTAGAAAAATCTTGAGAGAAAAATTATCTAGTTTGTACTAGGATGCAGCTGTGATCAAATTCTTAGATCACAGAATTTCTGAAATACCATCTCTGGTGGAACAACAAATCCACCAGAAAAGTTTTTAAAGGTTTATTGTGTTCTTTACATTTGTGTTTGAATATATATCTGTCTGTATCAGCTTAAAGCAATTCACACACTTGTTCATCTTGAACACACAGTCTTTATAAACTGCTCAAAACTTGAAAAAGTTTTGAGATTTACATTCAACCCCCCTTCTGTAAATCTCATTGTTAGTTCTCTAGAAATAACAATTGGTATCAGAGCAAGCTCTTGACAAACAAAGAGTTTAAAGATCTTGGAATCTAACAAAGATGAGTAAGAAGGATATTGGAGTAAAAATCCCAGTTCTTGACAGAGACAGTTATCACCACTGGAAGGTGAAAATGCACCTTCATCTACTCTCCCAAGATGAAGGTTATGTAAACTGTATTGAGAATGGTCCTCACATTCCCCACAAAGTAGCCACAGTTGCTACGGCCACAATTGCTGTTGGTCAATCCATTCCAAAACCTAGAGCAGAATGGACAATGGAAGACACAGAAGAAGTCCACAAGGATAAGAAGGCTATGAACATTTTGTTTAATGGTCTTGACAAGGATATGTTTGATAATGTGATAAATTGCTCAACTGCCAAAGAGGTTTGGGACACAGTTCAGCTGCTGTGTGAAGGTACAGAACAAGTAAAAGAGAACAAGATGCAGCTTCTCATTCAACAGTATGAGTATTTTCATTTTGAAGAAAATGAATCTTTAAATGACACATTTAACAGATTCCAAAAGCTGTTGAATGGATTGAAGCTGTATGGTAGAGTGTACCAGGTGAAGGATTCAAATCTTAAATTCTTAAGATCCTTGCCAAAGGAATGGAAACCCATGACTGTCTCCTTAAGAAACTCTCAGGATTATAAGGACTTCACTCTTGAAAGATTATATGGAATCTTGAAGACTTATGAACTAGAGTTGGAACCGGATGAGGTATTGGAGAAGGGGAGAAAGAAAGGAAGTTCAGTTGCATTGGTAGCTGAAAATGAGAGGGAATGCAGACAAGAAACTGTGAGATCTACATCAAACTCCAAAGATGGTACAAGATATCAGGAATCAAGCAAAGGAAAAGAGCAAGTTGCTGAGAATGAAGACAACTCCAGTCAAGATGACTCTGATAGTGTTGATGAGCATCTTGCATTTCTGTCCAGGAGATTTGCAAAGATGAAGTTTAAGAAAAACACTAGAGCCACTAAACCTCATAAGAACATGGTGGACAAATCAAAGTTCAAGTGTTTCAATTGTGGTATAAGTGGACACTTTGCAAGTGAGTGCAGAAAGCCAACTTCTGAAAAGAAGAAATTTGACCAAGTAGATTACAAGAAGAAATATTTTGATCTGCTCAAGCAAAAGGAAAGGGCTTTCATTACTCAAGAAAAAGATTGGGCAGCTGATGGAGAGGAAGAGAATGAAGATGTGGAGTATGTCAACTTAGCTCTCATGGCTGATTCTGAGGAAAATGAAGTTAGTTCATCAAGCAATCAGGTAACAACTCAGGTAATCACTACTGATGTAACACAACTTACTAAAGAAGAGTGCAATGATGCTTTTAATGATATGTCTACTGAATTGTATCATTTGCGTGTGTCTCTTAAATCTCTTGCTAAAGAAAATAGTAGGATTAAAGAGAACAATCTGTTTTTAAGTAATAGAAATGCTATGTTAGAAGATAAGTTGATTGACCTAGAGAAAACCAAGCTGCATTGTATATCTGTTGAGAATGAACTAGCTGAATCTATTAAGAAAGTAGAAATACTTTCTAATCAATTAAAGAGAGAGCAAGAGGTGATTAAAGCCTGGAAAACATCTAGGGATGTTAGTGCTCAAATTGCCAAGGTCCAAGGAATTGAATCATTCTGTGAAACTGCCTGGGATAAAAACAAAAAGAAACTGGAATTAATTGATGGGCTGTCAACGGATGTGGAATCAACGGATGATGAAGGTTATCCGTTGAAGGAAGAAAATGAGCATCCGTTGAAGGTTCCTCAATTAAAACAGGCAGATGTTTCTAATAGTGAAAATCTAAAGAAACTCAACAAAAAGTTTGGTTCAACTTCCAAGAACTTTGTTAAAGAAGAAGCAAGCACATCCAAAGATGTCAGTAAGGTGAATATAGGGCACATGACCTTAGAACAGTTAAATAATAGGCTCAAGATGGTTGAGGATAAAAAGGAAACTAAAAGAAAATCTAACAGAAATGGGAAGGTAGGTGTTAACAAACATAACAATTACACACCTGATAGGTATGCTCCTAGAAAAAGCTGTGTGCATTGTAGTAGTGTTAATCATCTATCTGCTAATTGCAAATCTATTAAGAAAACCCCCATAACTGTACCCTCTTCCATGCCTAACATGTCTGCATCATCTCTACATGCTATGCCTACTAAGTCTCAACAGAATCCTTATGCACATTTTGCAAACATGCCATATTTTAACAATCCTTATCTTGCTGCATTTAGTATGCCTCAAATGCCATACAATATGCCTATGTGGAATAACATGTATGCACAATCCATGCCTTATCATATTCCAAATGTGCTAAATGATTCTGTGACTAACCCTACACCTCAACCAACTACATCCAAGACCAAGGTTGACTCAAAGTTACCTAAGTCTAGAGATGCAGGAGGAATGAAGTCTAGGAGAAAGGCTAACAAGAATGGACCCAAGGAAACTTGGGTACCAAAATCAAATTGATTGATTTTATGGTGTGCAGGGAAATAGAAGAAATCTATGGTACTTGGACAGTGGCTGTTCAAGACACATGACAGGAGATTTCTCCCTGCTCACAGAGTTTAAGGAAAGAGCTGGCCCTAGCATAACCTTTGGAGATGACAGCAAAGGGTTTACTATGGGATATGGCTTGATTTCAACAAGGAATGTCATCATTGATGAAGTTGCATTAGTTGATGGTCTCAAACATAACCTACTGAGCATCA
This sequence comes from Apium graveolens, assembly GCF_009905375.1. Classification (NCBI taxonomy): domain Eukaryota; kingdom Viridiplantae; phylum Streptophyta; class Magnoliopsida; order Apiales; family Apiaceae; genus Apium; species Apium graveolens. The sequence goes on along the minus strand of NC_133655.1, from coordinate 143,320,017 downwards.
GTCAACTATGTGATAAAGGGAATACAGTTTCCTTCAATTCTGAAGCCTGTGTTGTCACTAGTAAGAAAGACAACAAAGTGGTTCTAACTGGAGTTAGAAAAGGAAATGTGTACTTAGCTGACTTCAACTCTGCAAATGCAGAATCTATTACTTGTCTCTTCAGCAAAGCAAGTTCAGTTGAGAGTTGGCTATGGCACAAGAAGCTATCCCATTTGAATTTCAAGACAATAAATGATCTAGTCAAAAAGGACCTAGTAAGAGGAATTCCTCTTGTTGAATTCTCAAGGGATGGTTTGTGTGATGCTTGTCAGAAAGGCAAACAAAGGAAAGCATCATTCAAAAAGAAGCTTGAAACAACAATTGATGAACCATTACAGCTGCTACATATGGATTTGTTTGGACCAGTCAATGTATTGTCAATTGCAAGAAAAAGATATTGCTTAGTGATTGTAGATGATTTCTCAAAGTTTTCATGGGTCTATTTTCTTGGATCAAAGAATGAAGCAAGTGAAATCATTATCAATCACATCAGGCAAGTCAATAATCATCCTGACCTGAAGGTTAGGAATATCAGGAGTGACAATGGAACTGAGTTCAAGAATTTATCAATGAGGCTGTTCTGTGAAGAAAATGGAATCATGCATGAGTTCTCAGCTCCAAGAACACCTCAGCAAAATGGGGTAGTTGAAAGAAAGAACAGATCTTTAATTGAGGCTGCCAGAACAATGCTTGGAGAATCAAAGTTACCAACATATTTCTGGGTTGAAGCTGTTAATTGTGCCTGTTTCACTCAAAATATCTCTTTGATCAATCAAGCTAAAGGCATGACTCCTTATCAGTTGTTCAAGAGAAGAAAACCAACTCTAAACTTTCTTCATGTCTTTGGATGTAAATGCTTTATACTAAGGAATCAATCTGACCATAAAGGGAAGTTTGATGCAAAGGCTGATGAAGGGATATTTGTTGGTTATTCAGCTGGAAAATCTTATAGGGTCTACAATCTAAGAACCAACATTGTTATGGAATCTGTGCATGTTGTGTTTGATGATAAAAAGATTGATGGACTAACAGATGAGGGACAATATGAGAGACTCAAATTTGACAACATTGAGATATATTGTGATGACAGTGAAGAGGAGACTGATGGAGATAACACTTCAAAAGGGATTCAAAACATGCCCTTGGATAATGCACAAAATACTGCATCCGTTGAAAGTCAGAATTCTGCATCCGTTGATAGAGGCAATGCAGTATCCGTTGAAAGACATGGTGTATCATCCGTTGAAGTACTAAATGAAGCATCCGTTGATCATAGTTTATCAACGGATAATCAATTTACATCATCAGTTGATAGAACTCCAAGTTCCCTGCAAAGGACCAACAACTCAGGGGGAGTTTCAACTAGTCAACACTCTGTCTCACATCATGACAATACTGAGGCCACCTCATCTAGAGCACATCTTCCACTTCAAAGGAAATGGACCAAGAATCATCCCTTTGAACTGATCATTGGTGATGCATCATCTAAAGTGCAAACAAGAAGAGCTACTCAAGATGAATGTCTGTATAGTAGTTTTCTATCTCAGGAGGAACCTAAGAAAGTGGAAGAAGCCTTATTGGATCCAGATTGGATATTAGCTATGCAGGAAGAGCTAAACCAATTTGAGAGAAACCAAGTTTGGAAGCTGGTACCCAAACCAAAGAACAAGAGTCCTATTGACACAAAATGGGTATTCAGAAACAAGATGGATGAAAATGGCATTATCATAAGGAATAAAGCCAGATTGGTTGCTAAAGGCTATTCTCAGCAAGAGGGAATAGATTTTGATGAGACATATGCTCCTGTTGCAAGACTTGAAGCCATCAGAATTTTTCTAGCCTATGCAGCTCATGCCAATTTCAAAGTCTATCAAATGGATGTCAAGAGTGCATTTCTAAATGGGAAATTAGAGGAAGAAATCTATGTAAGTCAACCTCCAGGATTTGAAGATCCAAATTTTCCAGACTATGTATATTATCTGTTGAAAGCACTCTATGGACTGAAGCAAGCACCTAGAGCCTGGTATGAAACCTTATCAAAATTTCTTTTGAAGAATCACTTCACTAGAGGTACTGTTGATAAAACTCTCTTCTTTAGGAATGTTAATGGCTCTAGTATACTTGTTCAAATTTATGTAGACGACATAATATTTGGTTCTAAAGATGATAAACTTTGTAAAAAGTTTGCTAAGCTAATGCAAAGTAATTATGAAATGAGCCTTATGGGAGAACTAACCTATTTTCTTGGTTTACAAATTAAACAAGTTAGTAATGGAATTTTCATTAGTCAAACTAAATATATTCATGATCTTTTAAAGAAGTTTGACTTAATGGAATGTTCATCTGCAAAAACTCCCATGGCCGCTGCCACCAAACTTGAATTAAATAAGACTGAAAGGTCTGTGGACATTACAAGTTATAGAGGCATGGTTGGTTCACTTTTATATTTAACTGCTAGCAGACCAGATATAATGTTTGCTACATGTCTGTGTGCTAGATTTCAAGCTGATCCTAGGGAGTCTCACTTAATAGCTATCAAAAGGATTTTCAGATATCTCAAGGGTACACCAAATTTAGGTATTTGGTATCCTAGAGAATCTGGCTTTGATCTAATTGGTTATTCAGATGCAGACTATGCAGGTTGCAAAATAGACAGGAAAAGTACAACAGGCTCCTGCCAATTCCTGGGAAACAAGCTTGTATCATGGTTTAGCAAAAAGCAAAATTCAGTCTCTACTTCTACAGCTGAGGCTGAATACATTGCTGCTGGAAGTTGCTGCTCTCAAGTGTTATGGATGAGAAATCAACTCCTTGACTATGGACTTCATGTTGATAGAATTCCTATCTTTTGTGACAACACAAGTGCCATAGCCATAACAGAGAATCCTGTACAGCACTCAAGAACCAAGCACATTGATATCAAGTACCACTTCATTAGGGAGCATGTCATGAATGGTACAGTGGAACTACATTTTGTTCCAAGTGAACAACAAATTGCAGACATATTTACCAAGCCACTTGATGAATCAACATTCACAAGATTAGTAAGTGAGCTAGGTATGCTTAATTACTCTTAAAATTCATGTCCTTATTGCAATTTGAATTGAAGCCTGAAATATATTAGTTGCTAGAACAAATTTGACTTTTAACAAAGTTTATACCATCAACGGATGTTTCCTATCCGTTGAAAGTCAAAATTGCTCTATCAACGGATATTCATTATCCGTTGAAAGACAAATACATTTCTGGAATTTTTATCCGTCAACGGATAAAACTGAAGTACCTTTCAACGGATGACAATTTGCCTTATCCGTTGAAATGTCACATCAGTCGATTCAGGTGTTTCACAGCCGTTGATTCTATTTTCTTAACCGTTGATACTCATACATACATCTGTATGTATTGGTTTTAAAGGTAGTTGTTAGAATACTTACAGTTTATTCTTAAACGGCTGAAATTCACTAACATATACTTATTGATTATTTTTTTTAAAGCATATAAGCCCTTCTGATTTTTCATTTTTACTTTACGCTTTCTTAAAATTTCAAGCATTTACCATTTTCTCTCTGCAAAACCTTCAAGTTATTCTCTGCAATTTCTACTCACAACAATGGCACCAGTCGTGAAAATCATGTCTCAATCTGAGTTCATCTATGAGAAGAACAATTTCATAGCTTTGGTAGAAAAGAATGAAGCCCATTCAGACTATCACAAAATGATGGACTTCATCAAAAACTGTAAACTTAGCTATGCAATGCTGGAAGCCCCAACGATTTACTGTGAAGTAGTTGAGGAGATTTGGACAACTGCTGAGTTCAACTCCAAAGATATGACTATCTCCTTCACTCTCAAAGGTAAAAATCACTGTATTAACTGTGATGATTTACAAGCATGTTTTAAATTACCTGAGAACAATGCCATGACACCACACACTGATAATGATGTATCCAGCATGTTAGATTCCATAGGTTATTCTCTTAACTCTGCTAGTTTAGGGAGTATTAGAAGAAAAGGCCTTAGGAAAGAATGGAGTTTTCTTGGGGATGCCTTTATAAAGGTTTTCTCTGGAAAAATTAGTAATTTTGATGCCATAACTTCATCTCTTGTTAATATGCTCTATATGCTTGTTTCTGATAGGTATTTTAACCTTAGCAACTATGTGATGCTAGAATTGGGTACTAGATTAGGTAACAAAGCTAATAGACCTAATAACATCTATTATGCTAGATTCTTTATGTTATTGGCTAACCATGTTGCTGAAGGTTTGGTCATAATCAATGAGAATAATAAACTCAAGTGCTGGGCACAAGAGAAAAGAGTTCTTGCAGATTTATTGAGAATGGATCTCAACAGCAGTGTGCCATTGGTATATTTACCAATCATGAATGCACCTTAGGTAGGTGAGGTAATTGCTTCTACAACTCCTACTTCTTCCAACCCCTCTATTTCTTTATCTTCTAGTGTGGCCATGAAATCTGTGACAATGCCCCAACAGATTTCTACCAAGGTCACCAAAACTAAACTTTCAAAATCAAAGACAAAGAAAACCACCTCTGTTGTTTCTCAAAAGACAACAGTTGTAACACCAACCATTAACCCTGAAGGGAGTGAACAGGGTGTGAGTGGTGAGGGGAGGGGTGAACATCAAAGAAACCCCCAGGATAAGGAAGGAGAGTTAAGTGCTTCCCAAGCTAGCCAAGCCACAGTTTCTCAAAAAGCTGTGGTGGTTGAAAAGGTATCTAGCACATCCCTAGTTGCATCCTCCCAAAAGGATGTTACTATTGAAAATAGTTCCCAACCAGGAACACAGAACAAACGAGGGAGGGACACTGAAGCCAAACACTCACCAACAAAAGCTTTTATTAGAAGAAAGAAGGCTAGAACCCAATCTTCTACACAGGGTGCACACACTGCACAGATACATCCATCTGTATCTATGCCTTCTCAAACTCAGTTTGATGTGGCTCCAATAAATGTGGAGTCACAGCCCCATTCTCTCACAATAATCACACATCAATCATCAAACACTTCATCACCATCTCTGGATGTGGATATGTGATTCCCATCAATTCCTGATTCTCCCTCTTTACAACTCAGGGAGGAGCCCCACTCAAATACAGGTGATCATCATCTCTTAGATGATTTGTTGGATCACCCGCAAATTCTTTCAGATATAATTGAAGGATCTGTGTCACCACATCTCAAATCAATCTACACAGATTCAACAGTTATATCACTTTCAATTTCAACTTCTTTTCCTTCTTCAACGGATATCACTCATCCGTTGACAAGTGGTTGCTCTTCAACGGATAAGCTTAACAGCAGTTATCCGTTGATAACATCAGTTTCACCTTCAACGGATATTCCACATCCATTGATAGTCTCTCCACACATAACTGAATCAATTCCAAGTGTAGAAGACATGAATACTGTGCAATCACTCTTAGGATTGAGGGAAGGGAGTGAAAATTTGAGTGAGAGGCTGGGTTGCTCCCAGGCAAAAGGAGAGATTGAGAGCTCAAAAATGCATGCTATTTCTTCCAGCATGGCAAAAGTAAGTGAGAGGAGTACCACCTTAGTAGGTGAAGGTGAGGGAGTGAGTTGTGTGAGCCAGGGGGAGCCCCTGATGCAAGAAAATAGAGAAAAAGAGAGAAAGGCAGGTACAGTAGATATAAGGGTGGAACTAGCCATTGCTAGTGAGTCAATGATTGTGCATGATGCTGAAAAGGAAAGACAATTTCAGCAACATTACAAAGCTGTAATTGATAACATTTCCTTGGATGCTGACACTTTTACTCATCCTGTGTCAGCCTATCAAATGTTGGCTGCTCAGGGCAATGAGGAGGCAGAAAAGACACTACATCTAGTACACACAACAGAATCTCTTCAAAGGGATAAAGCTGTTATTAACAAGCTACCTTCTACAGCTGGTGAGCCATCTGAGGAATTTGGAGTAAATTCTGATGATGATGACTCTGTTTCTTTTGATGGAAGCATGAACTTAGGGGGAGATGAAGGCCCTAGTTCAATTCCAAATCTACCTGAATGGGCTTTGACAAAGGAGTATAGATCAGGGGAATTCAATGTCTCCTTAGTCAAACAAATCAACACTATTCAACAGGCCATTCAGAACACTTCACATGCAAGTATCAAGGCTATCCTTCAAGCTCACCTGGACTCACTGCATCTCATGAAGTTGCAGCAAGTAAAGCAGAATCTGAGTATGGATGATCTCAGGAAGGATATTGCTGACTTGAAATCCTACAGTTCTGAAAAATTGGATTCAGTCATGCCCTATGGTACATTGCAGGACTTGGTTTTGAGATTAAAAAGGAATCAGTTACTGAGAAAAGGCTGGCCAAGTTGGAAGACAGAGTTCAAGTTATTGAAGATTCTGTGGCCACCATTCTTCACAACCAACAATCTCAAACCAGTCTCCTAATGCAGCTGGCAAAAGCACAAGGCTTGACCCCTCTCCTTGATGATAACAAAAAGGGGGAGAGTAAAAGGGAAGGGGAAGGAGAGCCATCTACAAAAATCAAAATATCTAAAGTGCTAGTTCCTGCCATCACTACTTCTCCAATCATTCAAATCAAAGGAAAGCCTGATGGAATTGATTTGATTCAGCTAGCAGCAGCTGAAATTCAAGTGAAAGAGCAAAGGAGGAGAATTGATGAAAGGTTGCAACTGTTGTTTGGCTCTACACAAGATAAATTAACATCTGTGAAATATAGCACAAAGATTGAACCAATCAACATGGAGCTCAAGCCAGTAGGGAGACATAAGGATGGAGAAGCTTCTTCCAAAGAACTACAAGCTATAATTCTCAAGCCCAATAAAAGATCCAATAAGGACTCTACAAAGAATCCTTTAAAAGAAGTGGACTTTCCTCCTCCAAAAGCTGATGAGAACAAGCTTTTAGGTAGGAGTATTGCTTATCTCAAAGAGACCATGGATGAGGCTGTAAGGAGAAATAGGGCTATTATCTCTAGAGAGGGAAAGAGCATATGTGTGATGCAAGGACATCCCAAATTCTCAATAGCCAAGAAGGAAGAAGTCAAGCAACTAAAGGCTGACAAAAGAGCACAAGCAAAGCTTGAACAACAGCTAAAGTCAAGTCAAGTTGAAGAAGAGAAAGGAATTGAAGTCAGGGGTGAAGACAAGATTGCAAACCTAGATGAGGTTTTTGGGAGTATATTTGGTGAGAGTATGGAAGAAAGAGAGGAATGGCAGAAGGGAAACAGAAGAAAGGCCAAGGCACATAGAAGGAGTGAAGATAATACTGAAGTAACCAAATCTATATCTAAACCACTACCTTCCATACCTGAACCTCTTGTTGCTAATCCCACTATAAACATCCATGGTGAACCAATCATTCCAAAAGAGGAACCTATTGATTGGGACACCATCAAATTGCCTACCTTTCTAACCACTCTTCCACTACTAAAGAAACAGAAAAGAAAACCCAAATCTACACCTCCCATAACCTCTAAGAAATTCACTCAAAAACAAAAGCCTAAGCCTAAGCCATCCATTTCTAAAGATGATTATGTTCACATCTGTGACATAAAAGAAATTTCAGACATTGAACTCTATCTAGATGAGCTGGAGGATGTAAGAGGAATAGCTGCTTACAGACAGCTACCAGAGAGATTAGTGTTCAGATACAAAGGAGCTGGGGAAAGAACATGGCCTCTCCACAGGATTCTGAATGAAGGCTACTCTACCTTGATTAGAGTCTTTTCAGCTATACAAAAGGATTCTGGCTTTACCAGAACTGCCAAGACTGAAATTCTCAACAAGATTGCCAATATAAGGAAAACTTGGAGGGAGCCCAATGCTTTACCCAGGACTTTACTCATTCAAGAAAGGGGAATTATAATTCACAAATCACCTCATTGGTTGATGGAATTTAGAGATGATAAAGGAGTCAGAAGATTTTTCAGACTTGAAGACCAACTCAAGATTGCCAGCAATGAAACTCTCAAGGAAATGCAATCTAAGTTGGATATCAGTGTTGAAGATGAAGCTGAATTCTTCAGACAACTCCAACTCCAAATTGAGGAAAATGACAAAGGGCTAGGAAAGAAAACCAGGGAATAAAGAAGAAAAAGATGATTTGCTCAGGCTAAAGGAGTATCCTTGGAAATACTGTAAATCTTCAATTTCCTCCTAGTACATACATTTTTGCAGCATTTTCAAATTTCTACTTAGTTTCAATTCATAAATCTGTTAAGTGTTTTGTTATCATCAAGTTAACCCTGAATTTATGCCTACAATTCTTAAAGACATAAATAGGGGGAGATTGTTAGGAATATATGTGCATTAGTTTGATGATATGTTTAACAAAACACTTAAGTAGAAATTCAGTGTCTGTAGCCTCAACGGATAAGACCACTTTGGCTATCCGTTGATGGTGTAGCTTTACTTAGAAATAAGTCTAGTGTTGTAGCATATTTCAGTCTCTGTATTTAAGATGTAATTCTTAGAAGTTGAGAGAAACTATGAGTCATGTTGACTACTAGAAGATATGCAGATAGGAAGGCCAATTGTAAATATTTCATACCTTGTAATTTTGTATAAATGAAGTGGTATCAACGGATGACTTAAAGACCTTCAACGGATGAGAAGCTAAGCTTCAACGGATGTCTCTAAAGCTTCAACGGATAACATCCTTCAACGGATGAGTGCATCAACGGATGAAAGCTTCAACGGATGTTCTGTTGATTAACCGTTGATAAGTGGTAGTTGTACCTACAAACAGAGGCACGTGGGTGAACAGAGATAACTGAAATGTGGCAGTCTAATTTCAGGAACATCAGAAAAAGCAGCCGTTCTACTCTAGTACAAAGAGGCAATAGTCAACAAAGTACTTGAGTGATATGGAGAAGAAACAAGTGGAGAACTTATTTTATTATTGTATTTTTATCCTTGTCTTCACTTGTAAACTTGGTAATATATAAACCAAGTAGTAGCTAGTAATTAGATAAGAATTTTTCCAGAGCTGTTTAGAAAAATCTTGAGAGAAAAATTATCTAGTTTGTACTAGGATGCAGCTGTGATCAAATTCTTAGATCACAGAATTTCAGAAATACCATCTCTGGTGGAACAACAAATCCACCAGAAAAGTTTTTAAAGGTTTATTGTGTTCTTTACATTTGTGTTTGAATATATATCTGTCTGTATCAGCTTAAAGCAATTCACACACTTGTTCATCTTGAACACACAGTCTTTATAAACTGCTCAAAACTTGAAAAAGTTTTGAGATTTACATTCAACCCCCCTTCTGTAAATCTCATTGTTAGTTCTCTAGAAATAACATATATATATATATATATTAATATATATAGTCGATGTTCCCGAGTATAATATATATATATATATATTAATATATATATATATATATATATTTATATATATATATATTGATATAGTTTTCAAAACTATTAATCGAATAAGGTTTATTCGATAACTTTATTTTATTTAATGAATATTATTTTGAATATTCATTCGAGGACTTATGACTCTGCTTACTTTATTTAATGAATATTATTTTTGAATATTCATTCGAGGACTTATGACTCCGTTTATTTTATTTAATGAATATTATTTTTGAATATTCATTCGAGGACTTATGACTCCGTTTATTTTATTTAATGAATATTATTTTGAATATTCATTCGAGGGCTTATGACTCTGCTTATTTTGTTAAATAATATTCTTTATTTTATTAAAGAATAATGTTTCGATAATCAAACTTATTTTCGATTATTCAAATAAAGATCGTACTTTCGTATATGTATATCTTTGGTTATTTATTATTCATTTCAAGTATGAGTTTTAAAACTTCTACCTCAATTATTTTTATAAGGATTATCCTTATGGGAATATTATTTAAATAATAATATTCAGATATTTTCTAACATATCGGGACTGATTTATTTTATTAAATCAACATTACTCCAAACATTCTTAAAAATGTTTTCGAGTCTTCAAAATGATTTTAAAAGTTAGAGCGGATCCCAAAACTCATTTTTATATTTAAGATCTTCCTTTCAAAGGAGATTTAAATACTCGCTCAAAACCTGAGGGATCCGGCTCTGTGGTGTATTTTATATTCGCAACGAGGTTGCTGTTTTGATAAATGAATTGATTACTTACCCAACGTTTGGGAAGTAAGTCTATCTATTGAGTCGGCATAAGCAACATGGGCTCAGTGGGCGTCCATGAAAGTGTAAGTGGCTCAGTGGGAGTCCATAAAATGCGTAAGTGGCTGAGTGGCAGTCCAGCATAAGGTTCTATTGCGGCCAGGGTGATGACCAGTGGGGAATTCGTCCATATACTAGTAGAAAAGGTTACTTATTAGTATATTTTCCTGATCAGCAAGATATCAGGTTTATGCCAAGGTTTTCTCCTTTCCAAATTCATTGGATATTGCAACTCTGTTTATAATTTTCATAACAGAGGTTTTCAAGCAGTGTATGAAATGTATATATATATAGGTGTGTATATATATATATATATATCGGGACTTAATGAAGTATCTCGTAACTTCATTTCTTTCAAATGATATTTCAAAGATTGAATCTATTCAAGTCTTATCTTGTAGTCTCATCAGTGTGATGAACTTTTGAAACTGATTATAACTTGAACGGTGGTAGTTCAAGTAGTATTTGGAAAAGATATAAGTATATTGGAGTATCTTGTAACTTCATCTTTTAAACTTATATCTAGTAAATGATTATATTATGCATGTTAAAGATTTTCAGAAAAACGTTGAGACAAGGTTAGATATATGAGATCACCTTGCAACGATATTTTTATACAGTTATAAACTGGAACTCTGTGTATATTATACATGTCAGAGGATTTCAAAGATTGTGAAAAGTATATATGTATATATATACTGAATATTTTGTGACTTGGTCGCGTTAAGATAACAAACTTGGTTTATTTCTTTTTGACCAAGACTTTCATGAGTACTATGAGAATGCTCATATATTGTTAATTATTATACATATTATTTCGGTGGGCTTGTTGCTCACCCTTGCTTTCTTCTTTCATCACACAACAACAGATAGACAAGATGAACATGATCAAGCTCCCAATTCGTGAGTGGTTAGGAAACGTTCTGCAGTTTCCTGTAGGCGTTGATGCCGTTGCAGCTGAGGTAGGAGCTACCAGTAGGCTAGGCTTTCAGCTTTTGTTGTGCCAGACTTATGTATATTTATGAATTGTAATAATGGCAAAGAATATGTAAATTATTCAGAAACCCTTTTTATGGTGAAATGGTTTATAATTGTGGAATAAAATGACTTCTGTTATTTTTGGTATTCATCTCTGAGACTATAACTTGTGGTGTGTGTGTGTATATTGTGGGGTCACAGTACGCAGTAGTTGGTTGACTATTAAGATTAAGTATTGATAAGGGAAATGGAACTCGTGACAACCCGAATCCCCGACCCTGGATTTGGGGGTGTTACAGAAATGGTATCAGAGCTAAGCGTTATAAACCTCAGAGATGATATGACGTTAAAATAATAAGTTCACTAAGATAATAAGAACTCTTGCCAAGTTCATAGTCGGACTACCTAACGTAGTACTGACAGTTAAAACCCTTATGGGAACCCTTATAAATATCGTGATAGAAGCGTAGTTCATTATCGTATATGGTAGCGGGACTCCGAACCCTGAGGTTGAGGAGCAACAACGCGATGATGTTTTATTACTTATTGGAGATCAGATTATGGATCCGATAGAGCATCCTAACGCGGGACCGGATGATGTTCATATTGAGGATGTACTGGTTGAGGATGTTGTCCTAGAAGGGATTATTGCTGAGGAGGATCCTGTGGAGGATCCTGACAAGAATGAATAAAGGACCACTGAGGAATGATGACCATGGTTAGGGAAACTACCAGAGGTAGGATTGGCCGGTCACTACCATAGGTTCGTTCAAGTTTGTAAAGATAGTAGCCCCTTTAACGCGGCTTACTCGTAAGACTGAGAAGTTTGAATGGACAGAGAAATGCGAGAAAAGCTTTTAAAAACTAAAGAAAAGGTTGGTGGCGGCCCCTATGTTGGCGTTGCCGGATGAAATAGGAGATTTTGTGAATTGTAGTGACGCTTCACATAAGGAATTAGGGTGCTTTTTATACAGCACAACAAGGTAATCGCGTACGCATCAAGAAAATTATGGGAATATAAAATTCGATATCCCACCCATGAGCTTGGTCTCGTGGCCATAGTTTTGCCCTAAAGATTGGAAGCACTACTTGTATGGAGAGAAGTGCGAGATTGACACAAGTCATAAGTGCTCTAGTATATTTTTACGCAGAAAGAGCTCAACATGTGCTAGAGAAGATGGTTAGACTAATCAAGATTTTTGATTTTGAGATTATTTATCAGCCAGGTAAAGCCAATATGGTGGCTGATGACCTTGGTAGAGAGGAGATTGTCAAGATGATAATGTCTTCGGGAGAGTAGATAAAAGATTTCGAGAAAATGGAAATAGGACTGAAGGTAACTGGAGCCAGAACTGAAAAGTTGTTTGAGATTGTAATGTAGCCCGAATTATTGGAAAAGATCATATTGTGCCAAGAAGAAGTGATAAAGGAAGGCAGGGAGCAAATGAATAGAGGAGAGATTAACACCAAGAAAGAAGGAACCCATAACATAATGAAATGGAAAACAAGGATTTTAACGTATAAGATGACCCCGATTATGGGGAGTAGGATGAAATATTTCATATTGAGAAAACAGGAGTCGAGCAAGTTAGGGAGAACCAGGATGGTACTCCTATGGGGAAATTCATGGACCTGCCTCAACAAAACTTATACTTTTACCCCCAACCACCACCCTGAGGAATCAATGCGGTGGAAATTCTTTCATGACCTTTAAGTCGCTAAGCTTTCAGAGTTCCAAGGAACAGGGTGACCCAGTCGAGGCAAGAGCCTGGATAAAGGAAATATAGGAATCATTTGAGATTCTAAATGATTGACGAGTCACAAAAGACTGTTTTTGTCACTTACCCTCCTAAGAGAGAGGCCACACGCTGGTAGAAGACCAAGAAAGGCACGGAGCCAGAGGTTAGAATAAACTGATTAAAGTTCAGTCAATTGTTTTTGGGAAAGTAATTCCCAAGGTTATGGAGATAGTGTAAAAGCTTTAGAGCCAGAACAAAGGCGGACGAGTATGATGAATTATGAAGCTAAGTTGTAAAAGTTGTCAAGATTCGTTCTGATGACAAGAATCCCAGAACGACGTGATGTTTGAAGTCAATGAGTAGTGGGTTCATGAAATGATTGTAATAGAAAAGAAAATAAAAATAAACTGAAGTGGAAAGGAAAATAAAGACAATAGAGTTTGAGGAATGATAAGGGAGTTGGGTATGAGGAAACCCTAAAGACTCATAGCAATAGAAATAGAAAAGTATGTATTCGTCACGATGAGGGTGATTCACCATAAGTTAAAGTTGATGGTTGAAGGCGTGAGAGATACATATATTTTATCCCCTATAAGTTGGGAGGATTCGAGGAAACCTTGAGATAGTTTGAAGGATAAATAATGAGACACGGATAGACTGAGGAGACAAGAAAGTAAGAAATTGGGAAAATTGGATGAAGGAAGTGACCTTCAAGAATGTGAAGTGTAAGACCGGTGGCATGATACCCAGAAAGGGAGACACCAGGTATGAAAGATATCCCAACATTGAGATGACTGTTGAGATAAACAACAAAAGTAAATGAGGAATTATTAAGAAGAAGTTCACGTTGAACATGACCAATATCTTCCAGAACATCCCTGTTGTCATTACCAAATTAGGAAAGAAAAGCGGGTAACCATTGTTATCTTTTGAAGGCCATATGGGTTGACCTCATTTTGAATACAGATGTTAATGTGAAATTAGGCATATACTATCGAGGTGGGAATGATTGAATAAGACACCCTTATCAGGGATATATGACTTGATTTATCCGTGGAAGGATGCATGTACCTTTTTAAAGGTGGAATTAAGGATAGAACATCTGTAACTTAAAATGAATCCTAGGGGAATGCATAAAGGTTGGAATTTCACCCTGAATAGGGATAGTATGAGTTTTGCAGTATGAATTGGAAAGGATTAAGGTAACAACAACCTTTAAAGATCAGTAGAGAAATTTTTCAGAAGTACATAGACAATGGTTCTAGTATTAGTAAATGGTATTTTGATATGCTCTCTATCTAGGGAATACAGGAGGAACGATTCAAGGATAACCTTAGAGGTTTTACAAGGAGAAAGGTAATATTCAAAGTTCTCAAGAATATAAATTTTGATAAAAAATATAACGTAATAATAATAATGCCAAGTGGGGCACATGTTAAACCATGAGAAGGTATAGATTGAACCCAATGAAGGTCAAGAATGGTGAAAACAAGAAGGACCCAAGATAAGAGACGTCCTAAGTATGATCGAGAGTCAGTCGTGACAATGTTAACCTCTAAAGACCGAGGCAATAACTTTTGGAAAAATGGTGATATTTTTTTTTTACTCACCAGAGCTTAAGGAAGAGCATTTTCACACAAGTAGTGGTTGGAAATGAGGTAGAAAATTTAGTTGGAGATCGTTCAAAAGACATTGATTATAAGGAACTATTACTATCAGGAAACGCCAATGAGGTGGCCGACACTTTAAATGTAAGAGGATAATTATAGGCGCTCGTGCCAGAGGAATACAGTGATGATGGTTGAAGCCGTGAAGGTTGTATTGTGGTTTGGAAGATTGACATTCCTTCTGATGACTGTGCAGTACCCAACCATAATAGTAGTTTGATAAAGATTTAATTCATGTAATCGCCGTGAGCGGGCTATCTATCTTAGAAGGTCCTATCTTCAGAATAATCCAGGGCCATGTTTCAAAAGGACTAAACGAACCTTTGAGTTAAGTCTTCTATCGAAGGCATATGATTAAGAATGGTATTAACCTGCTATCGTTGCTTTTATTGAAACTATTCTGCAATTTTATCTACTTCATGTCACGAATGTACGTCAGGATCTGGAGTGTTCTTCATGAATCATGGAATGGCGATTATGTTTCCTCTCTAGAAGATTTCGGTACGGCATGAATGGACTCCATATGATTAAATATTAAGATTCAAGGAAACGAATGACTATAGTAAGTCCGTGGTGGACTATAGTAATGCATCAACGATTCTTTGAATAATGAGCCGATTACAACCGTGAGAGTTATAGTGTAATGGATGTTGAGATTGAGTACCACTAATCGGGTTGTGGTGATGTATAAGTTAACATTGATAGGCTAATTAAGTCGATTATCTACCTATTGAATACTTATTCCTTCTTATTAATAGAGAGTCGTATTACTATACGAGGAAGGTTGCGATGCAAGCATATAATTCTAATAACGATGACGTCTAGAATGAAATCCCAGATTCGATTTTCGATGTCGAGGGAGTTTCAAAGGTGATTGTTTATAAGCTCGAGCAAGAGCATGGGTCCATAGATGGACGGAATAGTAAATATTCAGACACGTGAAATACGATGCTATAATACTTGATATTGATATATATACGTATATGTTTTATTCTCCTATGACAAACCTCTATAGTTCAGAGGTAGATTCCAAGCCAGATATTTTGTGGCAGTATATTTTATATATATACAATTCTCTTCAATTCGTTCTTTTCTCTCCTTTTCATTTCATATAAGCTGAGAAGAACAACCCTTCCAGAAGGGGAGGTATTTTCAAATGACTATCTATCTGTGTGATAGAAGCCTAGTAGGATACCATCTATTGCTTAATTGCTTGTCAAGTACTAAAGGATGGCCACCTTCTGTACTAACTATGCAATATAACAAGTGTTCATGATCATAGTGATCTCTCAATAAAAATTTTTACTTCTATATGAAGGACCAAGCTTTCGAAGATGGAGGCAGCTAGAGATGAAGTGGTACCAAGTATGGTGGTATTCCGATTCTAACGCGTTCATGATACTAAGGTTGACGCGATTATTAAAAGGTTATAGAACGCTAACAAGCAAAAGTGTAATCAGTATAAAATTTGGTATGGAAGATAGTAACGATTACGAACTGGAAAAGAGTGGGTATTGAGAAGCAAAAGGTGTAGATCTAGATGAGATAATGAGAGTCTGTACAATAGACTTGAAAGAAATTTGGAATGATCACTTAATGTGGATTGAGTTTTCTTACGATAATCGATCGTATGTCAGTATCGAGGTATCGCCATATGAGATCCTTGAGGGAAGACAATGTCGATCTCCCTTATGTTAGGATGAAGTTGTAGAGCGCAAGATGCTCAGACCCGCAGTAGTCCAAAGGACCAAGGATATAATAGATCTAATCAGAGGACGGCTGGTAGTAGCCCAAGATGGACATAAGAAGTATGTTGATTTGACACGAAAGGACAAAGAATAGGAAGTAGGGGACTTAGTGCTGTTATTGGTATTCCCTTGAAAAGGATGGATGTGGTTCGGAAAGAAAGGAAAACTAAGCCCATGAATTGTTGGACCCTTGGATATATTAAGTCGTATTGGGAAGTTAACATGTAACACCCCCAGATCCGGGGTCGGGAATCCGGGTTGTCACGGTCTTTCTTTCCACAATATCACTTTACTTAATTAATAATAAATACCCTCATGCTGTGACCCCACACTAACACACACCACAACTCGTTATAGTCTCAGAGATGAAATTGAAATAAGTACAAGTCTTTGAATCCACAATTTAAAATTATTACAACCCAAAATGATTACTTGATAATTTACAGTTAATTGCCATTATCTGCCACAAGTTATAATTATACATAATTGGATTCTCAAAAGTAGATGGTCTAAACTACAATGGATCTACCTCTGCAGCTATAGCAGCTACAATATCAGCGGGAAGACGCGGGACGCTTCCCACGCGCTTGCGCTGGGTCTGCTGGAGTCTGGCCATCTCTCCTAACTGTTGTTGTGTGATGAAGAAATAAAGCAAGAGTGAGCCTTACAGCTCGCAAGATAATATGTAGTGATAACAATAATACCAGTATCTAAATGGATACTTACTAAAATCTTTATCGTGTGTAAGATAATTACTTACTAGATATAAGTAAAAACAAGGAATGAAGTTACCAATACTTCCCCACACTTATATCATTTATAAAGCTACTTGAACTATCACCGTTCAAAGTATAATTAAATTCACGAGGTCATCCCATAGATGAGACCACAAATAAACTTGAAAATATTTGATCTTTGAAATATTTTGAAAAGAAATGAAGTTACGAGATACTTCATTCAATGGATACACCAATAAAAATGTTTGACCCTGTCAATGCTTCGGCAACCACCCATTAGTAGCCTTTCGATCGAAATGCTACGGGTAGTGTTGCAGAATTATCCAAATGGATGATGAACTCATTACGGGAGTTTACCGCGCCAGGAAGACCACTTACGATGATCAGTCGTAGTAGTACAACCCCACCATTTTCTACATGTAGAGGAGAACCTGTCGGATTTACTTGTCAACCGAACACTGAACTCCTAAGGAATGGACCGCCTTAGCGGAACTTCCAGGCCATTTGGGCCAATATAATAAGGCTGGGCC
Source organism: Apium graveolens (assembly GCF_009905375.1). Taxonomy (NCBI): domain Eukaryota; kingdom Viridiplantae; phylum Streptophyta; class Magnoliopsida; order Apiales; family Apiaceae; genus Apium; species Apium graveolens. The sequence continues at coordinate 143,302,371 of NC_133655.1, read as the reverse complement.
GGCGCTACTCGACCACTTACGCCACTCCTAGTTCAGATGAAATCCATGACTCTGAAACGTAAAGCTCGTTTCCCCCTTTCCCCAAGTAGAAACTTGTTGATACGGCTCCACCAAGAAGTCGTATCTAGTTGGAAAGGAAAACTCACCGATATTTCCCAGGCGATGCCTGTTAATGGATTAACTTGTTCCAAGAATTTTACTTCCCAAAAAAACTCTTTTACCAAGACAGCAACCTTGTTGCGAATATAAAACACACCACCGAGCCGGACTCCCCAGGTTTTTGAGCGAGTATTTAAATCCCCTTTAAAAAGGAAGATCTTAAATATAAAAATGAGTTTTGGGATCCGCTCTGACTTTTAAAAATCATTTTGAAGACTCGAAAACACTTTAAAGAGTGTTTGGAGTAAGACTGATTTAATGAAGTAAATCAGTCCCCAGAATATTAGAAAATATCTGAATATTATTATTTAAATAATATTCCCATAAAAAAATAATCTTTATAAAATAATTGAAGTAGAAGTATTAAAACTTATACTTGAAATGAATAGCAAATAATCAAAGATATACTTATACGAAAGTAATATCTTTATTTGAATAATCAAAAATAAGTTTGATTATCGACACCTTATTCTTTAATAAAATAAAGAATATATCTCAGCAAATAATCGGAGTCATAGATCCTCAAATGAATATTCAAATAATATTCAATAAATAAAATAAGCTGAGTCATAATACCTCGAATGAATATTATAAATAATATTCATTAAATAAAAGAAAGGAGTCATACATCCTCAAATGAATATTCAAATAATATTCAATAATAAAATGAAGTTTAAAGTTATCGAATAAACCTTATTCGATTAATAGTTTGGAAAACTATAACCATATATATATATAAATATATATATATATATATATCCATATCCATATAAAATCTACTCGGGATCCTCGACTCCCGGTTTTAGAAAATATTTTCACCCTTGGGTCCCTATACTAAGGGTATATGCAAGATACAACTATCCTCTAGCATAGGTATTATCAAATAAACCAACAGATATATATCTCAAGAATATAAAACAGGCATGCATATATACCATATCACATGCTACAATATATCGCAATATTTGCTAAATAACAATCATGCAATATCACAAGATAATGCATATACATACATTTACATCACAACAACAGTGTATCGGATAGAATACTTGCCTGAGCGACTTGGGGGTGAGAAAGGCTCGGGACGAGTCTGGCAACCTATAAACAACAAGTAAGTTGGAATTAAACCAAAATCACTTGTAAGTCTATGCTTTAACTAACTTAGACTCTAATGCTAGTTTTACGCTCACCGATTCGCTTAAGTCACTCGGGTACCCTCGGCTCCACCATTTTTAATAACTTGACCTTTACGAGTTTTAACGCGATTCCTTCGCGAATGACTTACCAACTGCCTAACACACTTACCATAAATGTTTCACACATTAATTAATCCTTTTTGGTCTTTAACCTACATTCCAAAGTAAGGCGAGGGAAAAAGTTTCGTTCGTGAAACACCGTTACTTGAAACGGTCGTTTCTCCTAAACCGTAAATCGGAATCGGACGAACTACATATCAAAACGAAGCTCGTAACATGAGCTATCTAAACATGGCAGTGGTCACAATTTAGCAGGGGGTTCTCGGGTCCTAATGCTATGCACAAAAACAGTCCAAAGAAAATCGGACATTACGACGGCTATGTTTACGCGATTTCCCATTTTTAAAACTACCCACAATCATCACAAACCATCCTCAAATCCACACACATCAAACACCCATCCTTACCACATCATAACAATCCCAAACAATTCAATATTACTCATTCATACATATGCTTAACCTAACTTTAATCATGCTTTAAGTTTCTTTAAATCAAAACCACTAAATTATCATTTCATTTCACCACCATTCCAAATCTCAACTCTAAACATAACAACAAGATACCATAACATCTTACTCATCAAAATCACTTTATAATATATATGAACCTAGGGTTTGAAAAAGGTATACCTTCCTTGAAGTGGTGGGTTGAGCTAGGAAGCCTTAAGAAGCTTGGAGAAGTCTTAAGAAAGCTTGGATCTTCAAGAAAACAAGAAAAAAAACTCAAGTTAAAACTTGAAAACACTATTCATTGTCTTCTCCAATGATTAAATCAAGAAGCTAGAGAAAGAATTTGTGGCTTAAACTTATGATATAGCCATTACTAAGCATAAGGATGGTTAGGGAATTTTCTTACCAATTAAGGATGCTTTGATCTTGATTTTGGAAATTCTAAGCCTTGCAAAAAGAAGAAAGCCGAGAGCAAACAATGAAGAACAAGGCCTTGGTTGATTTTTTGATTTTGATGAAATGATTTGCTAGTTGGTTGACTTGGTTTTGTTTTTGATTTAGCAAATTACCACCTTGCCCTTGAATTTGTGTGGTCCTTAATCAACCACACCTCCCTTCTTCCATGTCATGCTTATGTCACCCTTGTGATGTCATCCTTCCTTCCTTGTCTCCTTTCTATTGGTTGGATGACATCACTCCCCTTAATCCCTTTGATTAGCTTCCTAATCGTTTGCCTAATGACCGCTGATCTGTTGTACGGTTCGCTTAACTTTCGTTCTCGTTTATCGTTTGAAGGATCATACCCGGGATCTTATTACTTAGGTTCCCTTGACCTTTCTCAATACATTATATTCCTTTTTATGATCCTCTATTATAATCCTTTAATTTAAATCCTTTTTATCCTGTTACCTTATACTCAATTCTCTCCGTATTTTATGGATTTCCGGGAAAAACCAAAGTGTTCGGAATTGGGTTCTGACGATATTTACATACACTTATATACTTCATATAGTACTAATAAAATCCCAGAATATCCATAACAGAACCCCTACATAGTGTGGCGTGAAAAGTTTTCTCATTCAGCTAAAACACTATTCACAAGGGTTACAAAAAGTTGAAAAATTTTGGGGTTATTACAGTCTCCCCTCCTTAAAAGGATTCCGTCCCGGAATCAAACAGAAAACAATTGGGGGTACTTTTCTAGCATTGCGCTCTCTAGTTCCCAAGTCGATTCTTCCACATTATGATTCTGCCATAGTACTCTGACTAGCTTGATCACCTTGTTCCGAAGCACCTGCTCCTTCTTATCCATAATCCTTACTGGCTTCTCCACGTAAGTTAGATCTGGCTGCATATCCACCTGCTCGTACTCCACTATGTGCCTGGCATCTCGATGATACCTCCTTAGCATTGACACGTGGAACACATTATGAACTTGTTGCAAATTAGGGGGTAGGGCTAGCTCGTAAGCTAACTTTCCAATCCGTCTTAATATCTCAAAAGGTCCAATGTATCTTGGGCTTAGTTTTCCTTTCTTTCCGAACCTCATTAATCCCTTCCAAGGGGATACTTTCAACAGTACTAAGTCCCCTACCTCATATTCCTTGTCCTTTCGGGCTAGGTCTGCATATTTCTTCTGTCTGTCTTGGGCTGCTACAAGTCGCCCTCTGATAAGATCCACTATATCTTTGGTCCTTTGGACCACTTCGGGTCCGAGCATCTTCCGCTCTCCTACTTCATCCCAGTATAAGGGAGATCGACACCTTCTTCCGTACAAGGCCTCATAAGGCGGCATCCCGATGCTAGCATGAAAGCTATTGTTATAAGAAAACTCGATCAACGGCAGGTGATCATCCCAACTTCCTTTAAGGTCTATTGCACAGACTCTCAACATATCCTCTAGTGTCTGGATGGTCCTTTCACTCTGTCCATCCGTCTGGGGATGGTACGCGGTACTCATATTTAACTTGGTCCCCGCACATTCCTGAAAGCTCCTCCAAAATCTGGAGTTGAACCTTGGGTCTCGGTCTGAGACAATGGACGCTGGGACTCCATGTCGCGTCACTATTTCCTTAAGGTAAATGTCCACCAGTCTATCGACTGTATATCTCTCGTTGATAGGAATGAAATGAGCTGACTTTGTCAGTCGGTCTATAATTACCCAAATGGCGTCGTGATTGGCTTTCGTCCTTGGCAAGCCTACAACAAAATCCATCGCTATCTGTTCCCATTTCCATTCGGGAATCTCCAGGGGTCGCAAAAGTCCACTGGGTCTCTGGTGCTCTGCCTTTACTCTTTGGCAAGTCAAACACTTGTTCACCCATTCTGCTACGTCCCTCTTCATGTTGGGCCACCAGTAATATTCCTTCAAATCCCTATACATCTTGGTACTTCCTGGGTGAATGGAATACCTTGAACTATGGCTTTCATCCAAAATCTCATCTTTAAGTTCTTGAACATTCGGAACCCAAATTCGGTAGGAGTACCTCATTATCCCTTTATCATCTTTCTCAGTATGGATCTCTTCTCCAGTCATTGACTTTCTGTCTTCATTCATTATTTTCTCTTGGCACAATCTGATCTTTTCCAATAATTCTGGCTGCATTGAGATCTCAAAAAGCTTTTCAGTTCCGGTTCCGGTTACCTTTACCTCTATTTCCATTTTCTCAAAATCCCTTATCAACTCTTCCGAGGTCGTTATCATTCTGAGTCTTTCCTTTCTACTAAGGGCATCAGCCACCACATTGGCTTTCCCTGGATGATAGAGAATCTCACAATCGTAGTCCTTGATTAGTTCTAACCATCTCCTCTGGCGCATGTTGAGCTCTTTCTGCGTAAATATGTACTTGAGACTCTTATGGTCTGTGAAAATCTCGCACTTCTCTCCATACAAGTAGTGCCTCCAAATTTTTAAAGCAAATACTATTGCCGCGAGCTCAAGGTCATGAGTAGGATATCTAACCTCGTATTCCTTCAATTGTCTCGACGCATACGCGATAACTTTACCGTGCTGCATAAGCACACATCCTAATCCTTTGTGCGACGCGTCACTATATATCACAAAATCTCCTTTTCCATCCGGCAATGCCAGTACCGGAGCCGTTATCAACCTTTTCTTTAATTCCTGAAAACTGTTCTCGCATTTCTCCGTCCACTCAAACTTCTCTGTCTTACGAGTAAGTCGTGTCAAAGGGGCTGCGATCTTCGCAAAGTCCTGCACAAATCTACGATAGTAGCCGGCCAATCCTATGAAACTCCTCACCTCTGTGGGTGTGGTTGGCCTTTCCCAATTTGAGACTGCCTCTATCTTGGAGGGGTCGACCAATACTCCTTCTTTATTGATCACATGTCCTAAAAACTGTACTTCATTCCGCCAGAATTCACACTTCGAGAATTTGGCATATAACTGCTCCTCTCTGAGTATTCCTAGAGCTATCCTCAAATGCTCTGCATGTTCTGCCTCAGTCCTTGAGTAGATCAAAATATCATCGATAAAAACTATCACACACTTGTCCAAGTACTTCTTAAATACTCTATTCATTAAATCCATGAAGGCCGCTGGGGCGTTGGTTAATCCAAAGGACATTACCAAGAACTCATAATGCCCATACCTGGTACGGAACGCTGTCTTGGAAATATCTTCGGGCTTAATCTTTAGTTGGTGATATCCAGTTCTCAGGTCAATCTTGGAGAAATAAACAGCATCCTTTAGCTGGTCGAACAGATCGTCTATTCTAGGTAATGGGTACCTGTTCTTTATGGTTAGCTTGTTCAACTCTCGATAGTCTATGCACAACCTCATGCTCCCATCTTTCTTCTTAACAAATAAAACTGGTGCTCCCCACGGAGACACACTGGGTCTTATCATACCCTTATCCAAGAGTTCCTGCAATTGGATAGCTAATTCCTTCATTTCTAACGGGGCTAACCGGTAAGGTGCTTTTGAAACTGGCGCCGTCCCTGGGGCCAACTCAATAGCAAATTCAATCACTCTATCGGGTGGTAATCCCGGAAGGTCTTGGGGGAATACATCTTCAAATTCGTTGACTACTGGAATATCTTGTAAGTTGGGCACCTCCTTCTGTGTGTCCACCACATAGGCTAGGTAAGCCTCACTTCCTTTTCGTAGCATCCTTTTGGCCTGAGCCATAGTCAAAAATTTCTGCGTCTGCCTCTTTCCTCTAAATATAACTTCTTTCTTCCCGGGGATATTTAACTTAACTTTCTTCCCTTTACAGTCTATCTGAGCATCGTTGCTAGATAGCCAGTCCATTCCCAAAATCACATCAAACTCCCCTAATTTAAAAGGAATCAGATCAACACTGAAAGATTGCTCCCCTATGCCTATCTCGCAGGCGGGGTGAATCTGGTTAACAGGAATAATCTCATGATTGGCTATTTCTACTTGCAAGGGTTCTATCAAGGGTTTAGCCTTAAGTCTTAACCTACGCGCAAAGTCCTTTGATATAAAAGATTTAGTTGCTCCCGAATCAAATAAAACATTTGCACTGACTGAATTTAGAGAAAGGGTACCTGCTATCACATCTGAATCTTTCATAGCATCCTGGACTGTCATGTTGAAAGTCCTCGCAGTAGGTGGCTTATTAGAAGCAGCCCTGCTTGCTCCCGAAGCTGCTGGTTTGTTCATTGGGCATTCTCTCTTCCAATGACCCTGGCGTCCACACTGATGACAAGTGGTGGTTGGAATGACGGCAGGGGCTGACGAAGGGCATTTGTGAGAATAGTGGCCCACTTGCCCACACTTAAAGCAGGTTACTGGCTTTCCTTTACACTCCCCAGTGTGATTCCTTCCACAAGTGTTACAGGTTGGCAATGGGGGTCGAGACTGGTTGGAATAGGACATTCTTGACTTCTGGCCGCCCTGGCTCACACTCACACTCATTGGTCGCTTAAACCCAGTGTTCCTTCCTGGTAGGGACACTGCTCCTCGATTAAACCTAGTTGGGAAGCTCCTTCCTGCGGAACCTCCACCCATGCTCATACTTTTCCTCTTTATTCCTTTCTTCTCTCTTTCCTTCTGCATCTGTTCACTTCCGACTTCTACAATCGTTGCTTTTTGCACCAGAGTGGCATAGTCCGTAAGCTCAAGGATTGCCACCCTATTCTGAATCCATGGTTTCAGTCCCTGCTGAAACCTCCTAGCTTTCTTTTCCTCAGTGCTCACAAACTCCGGCACAAACCTTGATAATTCAGTAAATTTCGCTTCGTACTCTGCTACAGACAAGTCATTCTGCTTTAGCTCCAAGAACTTGAGCTCCATCTGGTTTTCCATAAACCTCGGGAAATACTTTCCCAGAAACAACTGACTAAATCTCTCCCAGGTTATAATAGCATCTGTCTCCATGTTTTTCTTGGCCTCCCACCAGTAGTTAGCTTCTCCTTTCAGAAGGTAGGTAGCAAATACAGTTTTCTGTGCCTCATCGATACTCAAAATCTCAAAAGATTTCTCCATCTCCTTTAACCATGCCCTTGCCTCAACTGGGTCGGCTGATCCGTGGAACTCAGGGGGCTTAAGGGACTTAAAAGCCCTGAAAGAGTTTGCCACTGCATTGTTACTTCCTTGAGGGGGTGGGTTGGGTTGACGTTCCAAATTCTGTCTTAGGAGTTGCATGAACTGGCTCATGGGATCCATGCCTGGGTTTGGTACTGGTTGCTCAACCTCGGTTTCTCCTTCTTCAGCCTCTACCTCGAATCCCTCAACATCATACGTTTCCTCTTCCTCTTCATACAGGGAGTCATCCTGTTCCACATAATCCTCATCTTCCTCTTCACTGTGATCTTGGTTTCTATTGTCCTGATTATGGCTTCCCTGGTCCTCAGACCCAGGGTTCGCCCTAGTTCCAATCTTTCTTGGCGGCATGATTCTGATAATAATAAAAACAATTATTGGGAAAAATTCAACGTTAGGTCACAATCATATACAACATTGTGCCTTGCACAGCTCTTATAATGGGGAGAACGTATATCGCAATTCTATTATTTTAAGAAAGTTCTAATACGAAGTGCAGTAATAACAATAATAAAACAGTGATCCCGTCACTATGGAACTGAACTGAAAGGAAACAAATATATACATAATGCGAGAATACATAGTTTGATCTGGTCAAAAGTACAACAGTGCTACAGTCATCTGTCCCAAAAGTGATACACAAGAGTCTATCTGTCTAGTCAGAAAAAGGGATGCTATATACAAGTCAACTATCCCGGAAAATTGGCTCTTACTAAGGCCTCGGCTAACTAGACAACTAGACTAATCCATCATCAATCCTGAATCACACACCCGAACGGGTCAGCTCCCAAACCCTTTCCATCGCACGACGGAAGATATAGTCGGCCTGCCGCCTGGAGATCCTACCATGCCTGTCCCCCTGGAGAGATCTGAGTCTCGCTCGGGACGTGAGCTCTATCCCTGTAAGCTCCCTCCTCAAGGATCGGGGTATAGAAGCCCTGGTCTCATAAGCTCGGGTACGCCTACCCGCCCTCTCTGCATCCAACTCCCTCCTGGCCTCATCCAGTCGGGCCTCGGCAACAGCCACTCGGGTCCTCAAAACATCCTGAACATATCCATGAGCTAACGAAGACTGCCTCTGGGCAGGGTCAAGAGGTGGTGAATCCGGAGCCGCTGAGGGTGCCTCCTCGGTCTGCCTAGGCTCGGAAGTATGGGTCTCTGAGCTGTCATCATCAGGAATCCAAGATAGTGGTGGAGGGGTAGGGGCTCTGACCACCGGAAGTGTGGGTAAAGGGATACCATCATACACTACCATAGGTCCAACACACTCCTCAGCTACTGGGACCTCATCCGGGTCCTCCTCATCTGGAATAGCAACAACCTCTGTCTCTGACTCCTCTGAGGGGTCCTCCTCATCTGAAACAGCAATAACCTCCGTCTCAGGCTCCTCTGGGGGGTCCTCCTCATCCTCCTCCATCTCAGGCTCCTCCTGATCCTCAACATCTAGCAATGCCTCATCATGCTCACGCTCGTACATCTCAGGGTCCTCCATCTCAGGCGCCTACACATTAAACGAGCTAAGTTACTATCATGATACTTATAAGGGTTCCCGTAAGGGTTTTAGCTGTCAGTACTACTTTAAGTAGTCCGACCATGAACTTGGCAAGAGTTCTTATTATCTTTGTGAGTTTATTATTTTATCGTCGCATCATCTCTGAGGTTTATAACGCTTAGCTCTGATACCATTTCTGTAACACCCCCAGATCCGGGGTCGGGAATCCGGGTTGTCACGGTCTTTCTTTCCACAATATCACTTTACTTAATTAATAATAAATACCCTCATGCTGTGACCCCACACTAACACACACCACAACTCGTTATAGTCTCAGAGATGAAATTGAAATAAGTACAAGTCTTTGAATCCACAATTTAAAATTATTACAACCCAAAATGATTACTTGATAATTTACAGTTAATTGCCATTATCTGCCACAAGTTATAATTATACATAATTGGATTCTCAAAAGTAGATGGTCTAAACTACAATGGATCTACCTCTGCAGCTATAGCAGCTACAATATCAGCGGGAAGACGCGGGACGCTTCCCACGCGCTTGCGCTGGGTCTGCTGGAGTCTGGCCATCTCTCCTAACTGTTGTTGTGTGATGAAGAAATAAAGCAAGAGTGAGCCTTACAGCTCGCAAGATAATATGTAGTGATAACAATAATACCAGTATCTAAATGGATACTTACTAAAATCTTTATCGTGTGTAAGATAATTACTTACTAGATATAAGTAAAAACAAGGAATGAAGTTACCAATACTTCCCCACACTTATATCATTTATAAAGCTACTTGAACTATCACCGTTCAAAGTATAATTAAATTCACGAGGTCATCCCATAGATGAGACCACAAATAAACTTGAAAATATTTGATCTTTGAAATATTTTGAAAAGAAATGAAGTTACGAGATACTTCATTCAATGGATACACCAATAAAAATGTTTGACCCTGTCAATACTTCGGCAACCACCCATTAGTAGCCTTTCGATCGAAATGCTACGGGTAGTGTTGCAGAATTATCCAAATGGATGATGAACTCATTACGGGAGTTTACCGCGCCAGGAAGACCACTTACGATGATCAGTCGTAGTAGTACAACCCCACCATTTTCTACATGTAGAGGAGAACCTGTCGGATTTACTTGTCAACCGAACACTGAACTCCTAAGGAATGGACCGCCTTAGCGGAACTTCCAGGCCATTTGGGCCAATATAATAAGGCTGGGCCGGCGCTACTCGACCACTTACGCCACTCCTAGTTCAGATGAAATCCATGACTCTGAAACGTAAAGCTCGTTTCCCCCTTTCCCCAAGTAGAAACTTGTTGATACGGCTCCACCAAGAAGTCGTATCTAGTTGGAAAGGAAAACTCACCGATATTTCCCAGGCGATGCCTGTTAATGGATTAACTTGTTCCAAGAATTTTACTTCCCGAATATTGGGTAAGTAATCAAAAAACTCTTTTACCAAGACAGCAACCTTGTTGCGAATATAAAACACACCACCGAGCCGGACTCCCCAGGTTTTTGAGCGAGTATTTAAATCCCCTTTAAAAAGGAAGATCTTAAATATAAAAATGAGTTTTGGGATCCGCTCTGACTTTTAAAAATCATTTTGAAGACTCGAAAACACTTTAAAGAGTGTTTGGAGTAAGACTGATTTAATGAAGTAAATCAGTCCCCAGAATATTAGAAAATATCTGAATATTATTATTTAAATAATATTCCCATAAAAAAATAATCTTTATAAAATAATTGAAGTAGAAGTATTAAAACTTATACTTGAAATGAATAGCAAATAATCAAAGATATACTTATACGAAAGTAATATCTTTATTTGAATAATCAAAAATAAGTTTGATTATCGACACCTTATTCTTTAATAAAATAAAGAATATATCTCAGCAAATAATCGGAGTCATAGATCCTCAAATGAATATTCAAATAATATTCAATAAATAAAATAAGCTGAGTCATAATACCTCGAATGAATATTATAAATAATATTCATTAAATAAAAGAAAGGAGTCATACATCCTCAAATGAATATTCAAATAATATTCAATAATAAAATGAAGTTTAAAGTTATCGAATAAACCTTATTCGATTAATAGTTTGGAAAACTATAACCATATATATATATAAATATATATATATATATATATATCCATATCCATATAAAATCTACTCGGGATCCTCGACTCCCGGTTTTAGAAAATATTTTCACCCTTGGGTCCCTATACTAAGGGTATATGCAAGATACAACTATCCTCTAGCATAGGTATTATCAAATAAACCAACAGATATATATCTCAAGAATATAAAACAGGCATGCATATATACCATATCACATGCTACAATATATCGCAATATTTGCTAAATAACAATCATGCAATATCACAAGATAATGCATATACATACATTTACATCACAACAACAGTGTATCGGATAGAATACTTGCCTGAGCGACTTGGGGGTGAGAAAGGCTCGGGACGAGTCTGGCAACCTATAAACAACAAGTAAGTTGGAATTAAACCAAAATCACTTGTAAGTCTATGCTTTAACTAACTTAGACTCTAATGCTAGTTTTACGCTCACCGATTCGCTTAAGTCACTCGGGTACCCTCGGCTCCACCATTTTTAATAACTTGACCTTTACGAGTTTTAACGCGATTCCTTCGCGAATGACTTACCAACTGCCTAACACACTTACCATAAATGTTTCACACATTAATTAATCCTTTTTGGTCTTTAACCTACATTCCAAAGTAAGGCGAGGGAAAAAGTTTCGTTCGTGAAACACCGTTACTTGAAACGGTCGTTTCTCCTAAACCGTAAATCGGAATCGGACGAACTACATATCAAAACGAAGCTCGTAACATGAGCTATCTAAACATGGCAGTGGTCACAATTTAGCAGGGGGTTCTCGGGTCCTAATGCTATGCACAAAAACAGTCCAAAGAAAATCGGACATTACGACGGCTATGTTTACGCGATTTCCCATTTTTAAAACTACCCACAATCATCACAAACCATCCTCAAATCCACACACATCAAACACCCATCCTTACCACATCATAACAATCCCAAACAATTCAATATTACTCATTCATACATATGCTTAACCTAACTTTAATCATGCTTTAAGTTTCTTTAAATCAAAACCACTAAATTATCATTTCATTTCACCACCATTCCAAATCTCAACTCTAAACATAACAACAAGATACCATAACATCTTACTCATCAAAATCACTTTATAATATATATGAACCTAGGGTTTGAAAAAGGTATACCTTCCTTGAAGTGGTGGGTTGAGCTAGGAAGCCTTAAGAAGCTTGGAGAAGTCTTAAGAAAGCTTGGATCTTCAAGAAAACAAGAAAAAAAACTCAAGTTAAAACTTGAAAACACTATTCATTGTCTTCTCCAATGATTAAATCAAGAAGCTAGAGAAAGAATTTGTGGCTTAAACTTATGATATAGCCATTACTAAGCATAAGGATGGTTAGGGAATTTTCTTACCAATTAAGGATGCTTTGATCTTGATTTTGGAAATTCTAAGCCTTGCAAAAAGAAGAAAGCCGAGAGCAAACAATGAAGAACAAGGCCTTGGTTGATTTTTTGATTTTGATGAAATGATTTGCTAGTTGGTTGACTTGGTTTTGTTTTTGATTTAGCAAATTACCACCTTGCCCTTGAATTTGTGTGGTCCTTAATCAACCACACCTCCCTTCTTCCATGTCATGCTTATGTCACCCTTGTGATGTCATCCTTCCTTCCTTGTCTCCTTTCTATTGGTTGGATGACATCACTCCCCTTAATCCCTTTGATTAGCTTCCTAATCGTTTGCCTAATGACCGCTGATCTGTTGTACGGTTCGCTTAACTTTCGTTCTCGTTTATCGTTTGAAGGATCATACCCGGGATCTTATTACTTAGGTTCCCTTGACCTTTCTCAATACATTATATTCCTTTTTATGATCCTCTATTATAATCCTTTAATTTAAATCCTTTTTATCCTGTTACCTTATACTCAATTCTCTCCGTATTTTATGGATTTCCGGGAAAAACCAAAGTGTTCGGAATTGGGTTCTGACGATATTTACATACACTTATATACTTCATATAGTACTAATAAAATCCCAGAATATCCATAACAGAACCCCTACATAGTGTGGCGTGAAAAGTTTTCTCATTCAGCTAAAACACTATTCACAAGGGTTACAAAAAGTTGAAAAATTTTGGGGTTATTACATAACATATGAGCTAGCCTTACCCCGAACCTTAGCAAGTTCATAACGTGTTCTATGTATCAATGTTAAGGAAGTGTAATCCGGATGCCAGACAAATAGGGGCATATGAGCGCATAGACATGCACCTAGACGTAACCTATATGGAGGAACCGGGAAGGGTTATAGATCAAAAATGGACAAGTGCTTAGAAGAAGGGTTATCAAACTAGTTAGAGTTTGATGGTAGAACCACAATGTGGGAAAATTTACTTGAGAGTTAGAAAGTGCAATGCTAAGAGAGCATCCCTATTCATTTTCTATCCGATTCCGGGACAGAATCCTTTTAAGGAGGGGAGACTGTAATAACCCCAATTTTTGGAATTTTTGAAACCCTTATGAATAGTGATTTTGCTGATTATGCTGAATAAGAAAACTTTTCATGCCACACTTTGTAGGGGTTCCTTTATTGTTATTCTGAGATCTTATTAGTACTCTATATGGTATATAAGTGTATGTAAAGATCGTCAGAATCCAAATTCGAACACTTTGATTTTTCCCGAAAATCCACCAGATACCGAAAGAATTGAGTATAAGTTAACAGGATAAAAAGGATTTAAATTCAAGGATTATAAGAGAGGATCATAAAAGGAAGATAATGTATTGATAAAGGTTAAGGGGACCCAAGTAATAAGATCCCGGGTATGATCCCTCAAACGATAAACGAAAACGAAAGTTAAGCGAACCGTATAACAGATCAGCGATCATTAGCCAAGTAATTAGGAGTTAATCAAAGAGGTTAATGGATGATGATGTCATCACACCAACAAGAGAAGGACAAGTGTAACAAGATGACATAGAAGGATGACATAAGCATGACCAAAAAGGGAAGGAATTGTTGGTTGATTTTAAGCCATTCATTTTTTACCATGGTTAAAAGGTAACTAATCAAAACAAAAGGAAACAACCAAGCAAAACAAATCAAAAACACAAAACACAAAGTTGACCTTCATTTCCAACAAGAAGCTCTCGGCCTTTGTCCATTTCAAAGGAAGAAAAAATTCAAATTCAAGTTCCAAGCCTTGTTAATTTGGGAGGTAATTATCTAAGGTTCCTTGTACATAGATATAGATATCCTATTAATCTAAGCTTCAAATTCCTTAACAATCTCTTCCAATAATTCATGGAAGAAGAGAGTGAATAGTGTTTTTCAAGAACTTGAAATTTTGATCTTGTGTTTTTGTTTAGATAAAGCTTTAGTAAGGATTTTCCAAGGTTGTTTCAAGCTCATTAGTTACTCCTACTCACAAGGAAGGTATAATCTCTTAACCTAGCATTGTTATTGAATGTTAAGAGCTTATTATGAGTAGTATAGTTCATGAGAGGCATGATTATTGAATATTTAGAGATTGGTTAGTTTTGTAATGTTTTTGGAGTTGTAAATCTTGATGATTAGTTAATGAACTTAAGAAAGCTCTTAGTTCAAGATTGAAAAGTAGTATAAATTGGAAATATTGAGTTGTTGGGGCTGTTTTAGTAAAGAATGGATGAAGTTTGGTTGTAGTGGTGATTGTGGGTTGAATTGTGAATTGATTGGAATGGTTTAAATTTGGTAATCGCGTAAACATAGCCGTCGTAATGCCCGATTTACTTTAGACTGTTTTTGTTCTTAACATCAGGACCCAAGACTCACTGTTAGGTTTTGACCATTGCCACGATTAGATAGTTCATGTTACGAGCTTCGTTTTGATATGTGGTTCGCTTGAATCCGATGTACGGTTTAGGAGAAACGACCGTTTTAAGTAACGGCGTTTTGCGACCGAACCATTACCCCTTGCCTTACTTTGAAACCTTGGTTAAGGCCCTTAAATGACTAATTGGATTATAAAACAATTTTTTAAAGTGGATTAGGAAGTTGGGAGGGTACTCGCAAAAGAATTGCCTTAAAACTCTTAATGGTTAATTTATTAAAAATGGTGGAGCCGAGGGTACTCGAGCGACTTAAGTGAATCGTTAAGCGCAAAAGCGAACGTTAGGGTCTAATTGGTTAAAGTATAGATTCTTAAGCGACTTTGGTTTAATTCCAACTTATATGTTGTTTATAGATTACCAGACTCGTCCCAAGCCTTTTATCACCCCCAGCCGCTCAGGCAAGTTTTCTACCCGTTATACTGTTGTTGTGATGTATATATGTATATGCATTATCTTGTGATAGATGCATGATGGTTATTAGCAAATCTTGCGATATATTGGAGCATGTGATATGGTATATATGCATGTCTGTTTCGTAATCTTGATATCTAATTGTTGATTCAATTGCTTATAAGTTGCACAATACCTATGCTAGAGATAAGCAGTAGTTGCGTATACCCTTAGTATAGGGGACCCAAAGGTGAACATTTTCTAAACCGGGAGTCGATGTTCCCGAGTATAATATATATATATATATATTAATATATATATATATATTGATATAGTTTTTAAAACTATTAATCGAATAAGGTTTATTCGATAACTTTATTTTATTTAATGAATATTATTTTGAATATTCATTCGAGGACTTATGACTCCGCTTACTTTATTTAATGAATATTATTTTTGAATATTCATTCGAGGACTTATGACTCCGTTTATTTTATTTAATGAATATTATTTTTGAATATTCATTCGAGGACTTATGACTCCGTTTATTTTATTTAATGAATATTATCTTGAATATTCATTCGAGGGCTTATGACTCCGCTTATTTTGTTAAATAATATTCTTTATTTTATTAAAGAATAATGTTTCGATAATCAAACTTATTTTCGATTATTCAAATAAAGATCGTACTTTCGTATAAGTATATCTTTGGTTATTTATTATTCATTTCAAGTATGAGTTCTAAAACTTGTACCTCAATTATTTTTATAAGGATTATCCTTATGGGAATATTATTTAAATAATAATATTCAGATTTTTTCTAACATATCGGGACTGATTTATTTTATTAAATCTGCATTACTCCAAATATTCTTTAAAATATTTTCGAGTCTTCAAAATGATTTGAAAAGTTAGAGCGGATCCCAAAACTCATTTTTATATTTAAGATCTTCCTTTCAAAGAAGATTTAAATACTCGCTCAAAACCTGAGGGATCCGGCTCTGTGGTGTATTTTATCTTCGCAACGAGGTTGCTGTTTTGATAAATGAATTGATTACTTACCCAACGTTCGGGAAGTAAGTCCATCTATTGAGTCGGCATAAGCAACATGGGCTCAGTGGGCGTCCATGAAAGTGTAAGTGGCTCAGTGGGAGTCCATCAAATGCGTAAGTGGCTGAGTGGTAGTCCAGCATAAGGTCCTATTGCGGCCAGGGTGATGACCAGTGGGGAATTCGTCCATCTACTAGTAGAAAATGTTACTTATTAGTATCTTTTCCTGATCAGCAAGATATCATGTTTATGCCAAGGTTTTCTTCTTTCCAAATTCATTGGATATTGCAACTCTGTTTATAATTTTCATAACAGAGGTTTTCAAGCAGTGTATGAAATGTATATATATATAGGTGTATATATATATATCGGGACTTATTGAAGTATCTCGTAACTTCATTTCTTTCAAATGATATTTCAAAGATTGAACCTATTCAAGTCTTATCTTGTAGTCTCATCAGTGTGATGAACTTTTGAAACTGATTATAACTTGAACGGTGGTAGTTCAAGTAGTATTTGGAAAAGATATAAGTATATTGGAGTATCTTGTAACTTCATCTTTTAAACTTATATCTAGTAAATGATTATCTTATGCATGTTAAAGATTTTCAGAAAAACGTTGAGACAATGTTAGATATATGAGATCACCTTGCAACGATATTTTTATACAGTTATAAACTGGAACTCTGTGTATATTATACATGTCAGAGGATTTCAAAGATTGTGAAAAGTATATATGTATATATATACTAAATATTTTGCGACTTGGTCGCGTTAAGATAACAAACTTGGTTTATTTCTTTTTGACCAAGACTTTCATGAGTACTATGAGAATGCTCATATATTGTTAATTATTATACATATTATTTCGGTGGGCTTGTTGCTCACCCTTGCTTTCTTCTTTCATCACACAACAACAGATAGACAAGATGAACAGGATCAAGCTCCCAATTCGTGAGCGGTTAGGAAACGTTCCGCAGTTTCCTGTAGGCGTTGATGCCGTTGTAGCTGAGGTAGGAGCTACCAGTATGCTAGGCTTTCAACTTTTGTTGTGCCATACTTATGTATATTTATGAATTGTAATAATGGCAAAGAATATGTAAATTATTTAGAAACCCTTTTTATGGTGAAATGGTTTATAATTGTGGAATAAAATGACTTGTGTTATTTTTGGTATTCATCTCTGAGACTATAACTTGTGGTGTGTGTCTGTATATTGTGGGGTCACAGTACGCAGTAGTTGGTTGACTGTTAAGATTAAGTATTGATAAAGGAAATGGAACTCGTGACAACCCGAATCCCCGACCCCGGATTTGGGGGTGTTACATTCTCCACTTCTCGTTCGGCTTTTTCACAAGCACTAGATTTGCAAGCCATTCGGGGTAGAAGGATTCTTTAATTAGTCCCACTTCCAACAATCGGTCTACTTCTTCTTTTAATGCTATCACCCTTTCCCTGCTCACCGGGCGGCATTTTTGACGTATGTCTGTACAATTCAGGAAGATATTCAACCGGTGACATATTACTCCTGGGTCGATTCCCACCATGTCTGAATGACTCCATGCGAAGACATCAAGATTTTCAATTAAGAAGCGGGTAAGACTTTCCCTTATTTCATCACCTAACCGGGATCCTACTTTCAAAATTTTGTTCGAGTCATCTTTGTCGACCAGAATAGATATTGTGTCCTCGGCCGGTCCCGTCTTTTCGGCAGGCATAGGGATCCTCGGATCTAAATCGAAATCAAAGTCTCGGGGGTCCTCGACCTCCACCCTTGCATCTGAGGGCGCGTCACCTTGAGTGGGAGCATCTACCTCGGGACAAGGCATGGGTTTATGCAACGCAGGTGAAGAGGGCGTGTCCTCATTTGGAGGAGAATCAACCTCAATTCCCTTATTACTCTTCAAGGGCGCATCCTCTTTTTGAGGAGCATCCACCTTGAATTTATTTCCGAGACCTTGCAAAATCTCACTTCTTCCTTCCAATTTTTTCCCGTTAACCTTTTTCTGCATGATATCCTCAACATGGTTCACCACAACTTCTTCCACGCTACGGATCCTCGAAATATTCCCTAAACTCCAAATATAGTTCCCGGTGACATAAGTTTATTCCTCTTCTGGACCTTCTACGAAATAGTGGGCATGAACCTCTCCACTTGGTTTTGTATGAATGTCCACCTCACCCTCAAATGGAAGACCCTTTCCCTCGTACCTTCTTCTGCGGAATTCTTTAACAGCCTTGTGATAGCAGTCGCGTGACTCGTACTGCGACCCTCTCAAACTGCCTACTTCGTTTGGTGTTGGGAACTTTATCATCAAGTGATGTATCGAGGTTATCACCCTGAACGCTCGTAACCAAGGTCTGCCGACCAACATATTGTGCGCGGAATCCTGATCCAGCACTTTGAAGTCTATCATTTGAGTGACCGACAAAGCTCCTTCTCCGAGTGTGACGGGAAGCCTAACCGAACCCATAACTCTCACTGCTTCTCCAGTAAAGCCATAGACTTGTGCATCTTCAAAATACATGTCGCTATCCGGGAAACCCAATTTTTTGTATGTGCTGTAATACAAGATGTTCGCAGAACTCCCATTGTCCAAGAAGACTCGATGTACATTCATTGCCCCAATAAGCATGGTAATCACCAGCGCATCATTGTGGGGATGATGCACCCACCTTGATTCTTTTTCCTTGAATATAATGTCAGCGGACTCTCCCTCAAAGATCTTTGGAGGTCTGTCTTCCAAGTTGTGAATGTTTGTGAGCGGCGGATGTCGCGCCTCTCTCGCGTTTCTTTCCAATGCTCGATTACTATCACCAACAAAAGGGTGTCCTCCAAAAATCGCCCTGATACTGCCAGCCCTCTGAAACTTAACTTCTGCTATTTTTTCAACATCTTCCGCCCGCGGGGGCTGTCTTTCATCCTTACCCTTGTCATCGTTTCCCCTTCGTCGTTTCACCTTGTCAATCCATTCTCCCAGGTACCCAGCCTTGATCAATTCCTCATTTTCATCTTTTAGGTGACGACACTCGTGGGTGTCATGGCCGGTAGACTCATGGTAATCACAATACTTATTCTTATCTCTACTCTTCTATGAAGTTAGACGGTCTAGTTTCTTGAAGATTCCTCTATCCTTATTTACCTCGAAGATATGATCAATGGATGCTGCCAGTGGTGTATAATTGTTGACCCTTCTCTCATAGTTTGATGGCGGGCTCCATTCTCTCCGCGTGTTCACGGTGTTCACCCTATTAGGGCTTCTGGCATTCCGCCGGTAATCTGGGCTCAAGGATCTATCTCTTCTTTTGGCTCGCCCCTTGGAGTTATGGGTATTGTCATTCTTTTTTATTTCCGCAAGCGACTACTCAATCGCTTTGAATGATTCCGCCCGCGCAAGCACATCTGCTAACGACACCGGGTCCTTCCCTTGTAGGTGCTTCCAGAAATCTGTTCCCACACGCAGTCCAGCTATAAGAAGTATTTTCAGCATTTCATCAGTTGCACCCCTTACCAACGTGGATTGTGCATCGAATTTTGAAGTATGAGGTTAAACTTTCTCCTTCCTTCTATTTCACATTAGCCAGTGTGGTAACTGGTGGTGTGTACTTCGCTGCAGCTTGAAATTGAGTCAAAAACAAAGTTTTCATCTGTTCCCAGGATGTGATCACACCTGGACCAAGTTTTTGGAACCACTGTTGAGCGCCTTCTCTAAAAGTGGCCTCCAGGAGACGGCATCGATCCAAATCAGGTACTTGATATACATCCATTTCAATGTTAAAGCGCCCCAGGAATTCCACAGGATCAGAGTTCCCATGAAAACGCAAGTCATTGGTTGTGTTCCCGTATCCTGCAGGCAATTGTGCCTCCCTCACAACAGCAGCAAAAGGAGAAGAAGCTTGCGCAGTCGTCGTTACTCTTCCTCCCTCAAGATGGTTGAGCAACCTCTTGAGATCGTTCACATTAAACGTCCCTACTCCAGGAATGGTTTGAATATTAGGATGTTGGGGTTGCTCTGCGACCTATTGTAGTTCCCCTTGATTACCCCCGGGTGTAGCGGTGGATCTCGCCGCCCCTCGCCCTGAGGCTGCGGCTGTGGCATGTTACCATCTTGGTTTTGAATATTTTCCCGCACCTGAGGTTCCTCTTGACCGCGTTACGGGATTCCATCATTATTTTGCACTCTTACTTGAATTCGCCCGCCGCCCTGGTCATGAGGACGCGCCCTGGACCCATTACCTGTAGCACTGTGGGAAGCTACAGGAATAACGGCATGAGCTTCTTCAGTGGAGGGTGCACCATCTTTCCTAGCATTGTAGGGTGTTCTCCCATATTGGTATCCCGTCCTTCCTCGTCCATTCCTCTAATATCCCCGGTAGTAGCTCCCAGGCCTTCCTCGTGGAGGGGCACGCTCGTGCTCGCGGTGCCGCGCCCTGTCATCCCTTTGGAATGTAGGGGGCACAGGCGTTGTATCACGGGGCCTCGCTTCTCCAGCGTTTCCTTCCTTTTGCCATTCTACCAGCAGCATCCTCAAATCGTCATCTTCCAACCTTATGCCAAGCCTTCTTTTCAAGGTTGAAAAATCCCTTCTTTCCTCATCTTGATTCTAACTGTTCTCCGCACGACGACGCTCGTCCATCGTACGCCCAGACCTATGTGGGTGTGGCACCACCTAGTTACCAAGGCGAGGTCTTTCCCTACCATCAGTGTCCTCATCGACAAGCTCCACAATAGGCTCTACATCATCAGAATATTCCAAGCACCGCGGAGTGATTCGCGGGTTTCCCCCGTTGCCCTAGGTATCTCCTTCAACTATTGGCGCTTTCCCCACGGCATGGACGTGACGGGGAAAACGACGACCTCTCCTCGTTCTCCGATGCTCCACCGTATTCAGTCTTGAGTGAAAACTATTAAGAGTATCCCCCATGCGATACAACTGCTCCAAGATATCAGCATTGCTGATGAGAACCGGAGGGGTTTCCCCTACATCCGGAGCTCTTGGTGGATCCGCCATATTTCTGGGAACGTAGGGTTCATGGCGAGTGTAGCCTCCCCCGCCTTCTCCTTCAGATCTGCTGTCACTTCCATCATAGAAACTTCCATCACGATTGTAAGACGTCTTTTCCTCCTAAGATTACGACCTTAATTAGCACCCCTCCTTCCAGCGCCAATTTGTTGACGGAGGAATCTGGTAACAACAAAGATTGAGGTTTCTCTACGGAATTAAGATCTATGACGGTGGTTCTTCGCCAGAAAATCAAGCAGTGTGTGGTGGTTTGTGGTTGTTTTAGGCTGAGATTGATCAGAGTAAGTGGTGGCTCTCTTATCAGCTCTCAACTTCTTACCCTCTCAATGTGGCTACGTACCCTTTATATAGGGATCAAGCCTGACGTAGTTCTTGTGGAACAAGAAATCTAATAGGCTTAGACTTCTTATTCCCTAGGCCCGGTAGAAGTCCATCCAAAGTCCGTCTTCTGCTAGATTTAGGAATGTCCAACTATGAGGCCCAATCGCAAAGGCCCAAGGCTCGTCCGTAATCGCAGGACTTCACGGATAATGCATCTCCCTGCGCAAGGATAACACTCCGCTACAGCTATCTCCCTTGATTTACGAACGCATGTATAGCCACGGTTCACCCCAAATGCCAGACGCATCCCTGTCCCCCGAATGAGGATAACCCACCAGATAACAGGACAGGTGATCCCAAGCTCTTGGGTGCAAAGTGCAGGATGACTCCAAAGTTCTCCAACGAGGACACCCGTTGAATACAAGAACAGAGTTCCCAAAGCACACACCAATGTTAACCCCGCATCCCCAACGAGGACACCCGTTGAATACAGGAGGAGGCCTTCAATCATCAGGCATACCCCTGGAGGCCTTCAAGCTTTTCACGGACATCCCCCTCCTTGACCGTCTCAAGGAGGGAATTCTTCAAAGAGTACCTGCAACAAATACGTTAGTAAAAATAATCTCCATTGCTCCTCTCCATGCAAGCTTTGTCCTGAAGTCACCATCAAAAGTGTATTGACCAAACACAGGACGCGTCCTAAGACTCTGGGCGCGTCCTCACCTTTATAAAACCAACCTTGTTTCTTCATCAATCGTTCCTTACAGCATGCCACAACAACAAGACGCGTCCTGATAGAGACAGGCGCGTCCTCGAACTTCCATTGCCACAAGATCACATTTGCCAAGTACTTTCACCATGGTTGACGCGTCCACCTAGCTTGGGCGCGTCCTTCCATGATCATGCACTCCCATGCTCCGTCATTACCGGACTATAGCATATCTTCTCACAAGTAGGCGCGTCCTTTATGCTGGACGCGTCCTAATCTCCTACAACGCAATACCGGGTTTGACCGCACGTAATCCGCATTTGACTCGAGTCAATTCAATGCCAAATTTTGGGTATAACGAATATCATCGTTAACAACCAACTCATCAACAATTAACAAACCAACATAACAACACCAAACTACATCCTATATTTCAAAATCCATGATTTTCTTGAACCTTTAACACTTAAACAAAGTTTGAAAGAAGGTTTTATACCTTTATTGGGTTCTTGGAAGGCTCTCCTTGTATGGATGATGCTTGGTATACTATTGGGTGTGCTTAAATATCCTAGATCCTCCAAAAAATTAACAAAAACACTTAAGTTACTATATACACTATTCATCATCATCTTTATCATTTTATTAACCTAGGAAGAACTCAAGAGAATTGGATGAAAAATTTATCTTACATTAGTTTGATGATTTAGAATCTTAGGAATTAATTGTGAAATTTTCCCATGACTTGATCTTAAATTTTTTATTTTGATTTACTTCTTTAAAGAAGAGGGTCGAATGGTGTTTGTTCTTGGGGGAGTTTCTTGTTGCTTGCATTGGTGGTTATGTGTGTTTATTGATTTTTATGTCCTTTAGATATGTATATATCTTGTAATAATCAAGAAGCAATTTTTTTCAAGGCTTGTAGCCAACCAAATACTTACAGCGCCATGCTTCTTACTATTCATCCCATCATCTTACTATACTACGTACTATATGATTATTATTCCTTGATTGCATTTTATGCTAATTAATTTACATGATTTGCATGGCTTGCATGGGAAGTTGCGTGAATTTATTATGTTCATTCATTCACTTACGTATTCACTGGGTCGTGGAACATGCCAACCCTTAAAAAAGTACTAGTCTTGGAGTATGTCCCCCAGTTGTATCCTTATTTAGATGAAGGTAAAAATGTAAATTCACGTGTATTTATAATGTTACTTCTTTGTATTTTTGGTGTTACTTCTCTGTTTTTTATATGAAATTTTATTACTTGCACATATTTCAATGTGTTTTGACTCGAATAGTTAGAAATATTATTTGTAAATTTTCTTTTTTAAATAAATTAGATAACGAGTATTTTAATTCACCAAAAAAATTAAAATTATATTTTTAAATAACCAACCAAAGCACGTTAAAATTTGTGTAAAAATTAAAATGTCATATAAAAAAATGAAGAGAGTACATAACTTTATTAATATAAAAGCAAAGGTTCTTTTTGATAGATGAATCATGAGGTTTTTATAGCAGGTTGTGGGGATCGTTGGAGCATTTGATATTCGAATTGCATAAGCCCTAACGTTTAGAGAAGCGTTTTTTTGGCCAAAGAAGCTGGGCAATTAACAAGTTTATATTGAACTTTGACGGAGGCCATCCGCAATAAGACTCATGACGATTCCTTCCTTGAGTCCGTTATATCAAATTGTTCTGAAATTCTAAATGACTAAAAGATTTCATTATACTTACTTTGTTGGACAGAGCATTTCCAAGGTCTATTAGTTAAAATATGAAGGTAAAATTTTGTTGAAACTGTAAACAATTGTGCTGGTATTAGCTATAATCATTAGTTATATTCAAAATCTCATTTTTTTAGTTATATATATATGAGAAAATATAATAATAATATTTAATAAAAAGAAATTTAATAATAATATTATAACATTTTTATATTTATATTAATATTTTAAACTAAACATTATAAAAATGAAAATAAATAATTATATGATTAACTGAAAATATGATAACATATTTAAAAATAAATGAAATAAATATATTAACAAATATTACTTGCATAATAAATAAAATATATAACTAAAAACATATCTCATATTAGAATTTTAATAAATTTAGTAAACAATAAAATAATATTTTCACACTTATCATTATATTAAATATTTTAAGTTAAATATTGAAAAAAATAATTTAATGTAGTATGCTCATGTTATAATTAAATGATATAATTAAAAATTGGTTAGAATTAGGTTAGAACTGATGTGGATAATTATAGTGTGCATGTTTTGGTTATCTAATATTATACCTAACAGGAGTTAGTGTTGGAGTGATATATATTTTACATATTAGATATAATACATTAACAAATAAATATTATAGCTAATTGGTGATTAGACTTGGAGATACTCTCAGTAAATTAGCTAATTTAACACCTCACTCCAATTTAACACCTCACTCAATAACTATAGTAACTAATTTTATGTCTAATCATGAATAGTGGTTTACTTTCACCCATCATATTTCTTTGTGGAGGGATGTACTTGCTCAAGATTTGAATTATTAATAAAATTTTGTTTTTGAAGTAAAAAAATATATATTAATCCTTCAAGTATAAATGATTGTAAAAATGAACACATTTAGAAAAGGGTTCTTTTTAAAATAATTTTTATTAAAAAATGGGTCCACAATTGAATCGAAATACTTACGCAAAACTGACCGATTTGAATGGAAAATGAGTTGATATTTTGGGGACCTTTTTTTTCTTAAACATGGTGTCATGTGTTCATTTCTAAAATTTGGATGGTAAATGTCTTGGGGACGCTGTTTTATAATAACTAACTCTATATCAGTGTGATGCATATAATAATTTATAAATTATTTTTTTCTCAAAATATAATTATATATTTGTTTAAGTACTAATTTAAATTTTTTTTCACTCAATCAAATTATGTGTGTTATGTATTTTGTTTATGTCTGCCCTAATACTCATGTATGTATCAAAATATTTTATAGAATATTATAATAGGTTAATTGTTGTAGTCGTAAGATAAAATGACAAAAATAGCCGATTTTTGAAAAAATTTAACAAAAATAGTTATTCTGAAAAAAGTGGTCAATTTTGACTGATTGAATACTTCACTGCCAGTTGGGTATCCCAATTTGTATAAGATACTCCACTGGTAGTTGGGTATTTCATATATGGGATACTCCACTGCTAGTTGGGTATCTTATATAAAGTGGATACTCCACTAACAGTTGGGTATCCCATCGGCTAAAGTTGGCCAACTTTTCAGAAATTGGTTATTTTTGTCTATTTTGTGTAAAAATAGGCTAAATTTGTCATTCACCCTAGTCGTAAGTAGTCGAACCCGTATCTATTTACTTGATATTACTATTTCTGAAATTATTATTGTATTTCTGACCACCAAAGGCAAAGGACAGATCTGGCAAAATTTGAGAAGAATTTGACAAAAATAACTGACCTTGCGCAAGATGGCCATTTTTAGCCGACGGGTTATGCATTTGGGATTGGTGTAATCAAAATACGCATTCGCCAACCGTGAAAATTATGTTGGTTACGCATAAGCAGTGGGAGTATTCCCTTTACAATTTTTTTTTAGTTTTGGGAAGTGATGAAATACGCATGCAGAGAGGGTATTGTTGCAGAATAACCAAACCTTCCTCGAGTAATGTAAATACCCATTTGTGAGCTTTGTAATTCCTCTTCATTTTGTGAACAAAAAATTTAAGCTAGTTACGTATAAATAGTGGGAGTATTCCCTTTACAATTTTTTTATTTATTTTGTGAAGTGATTATGCATAAGGGAATGGTGTAATGTTGAATAATGTTGATTACGCATATTGAGGTGGAGTAATGTTGAATATTTCTTTTTTTTTAGTTCAGCTATTTTATATAAAATTAACAACTGTGAACGGAATAATCCGTATATGAGATATCCAACTATTAGTGGAGTATTTTTTATAAGTCTCAGTAGAGTATTCAAACGGTTAAAATTAATCACTTTTTTTAGAACTGTTTTATTTGTTTTTTTAATGGTTATTTTTATCAAATTTTCAATTAAAGTTAGAATATATCTAAAAAATATTCTAATATTTCTAAAAGCCAAATACGGAAATATTGAATCCTAAAATATTAAAAACCACTAAATTAGGGTCTAAAATGTGAATTAGTATTTGGTTCCTAGGCTTTAAGGCTTTCGGGACTAAAGGCCGTAAAGCCTAGGTTAAATTAGGGTTTAGATTATAGGGTTTAGGACCTAAACCCTAAAGCCTAAAGCCTAAACCCTAAATCGGTGTACATTTTATTAATTTATTTTTTAATATTTATAGAAACCAAATAGGGAATTATTGAACCCTAAAATATTAAAAAAAAATGTAAAATTAGGGTCTACATGTGAATTAGCGTTTAATGTTTGACTCCTAGGCTTTCGGGCCTAGGTTAAATTAGGGTTTAGGTTCTAGGTCCCTAAATCATAAATCGGTGTATATTTTATTAGTTTATTTTTTAATAATTTTAAAAATCAAATAGGGAATTATTGAACCCTATAATATTAAAAAATGTAAAATTATGGTTGTTATGAATAAAATACTAAGGTTATTATTCGCTGTATTTATTACTAAGATTCGGGAGCTCAAGGCCTTTAATGGCTTCTCTCGTGTTTCGTAGCTTAATTCTGCCTTTACGAGATGCCTACGTATCTCTGTGAATTAGAGAATCAAGCCAAAAAACGTAGTTCTGATCTGTGGGGTGAGGCCCCTTATATAGATGTTGGGAGTCCTTGAATTGGACTTGATATAGGAGACTTGGTGGGCAAGTCTCATAATTAGAATGGACTTTGAAGTCCTAGATAGTAGGAAACCGATTCCTTATCCTTTTAGGTCCCCTTGAGGCTAATCTATAAGGATTTATATCCTTATCGGGACTCTTCTCAACAGCTGATTTTTCCCTTATTAATTAATTACGAAATTAATTAATAATCAGGGCTTTTGGGCCTTCTTTATTCCATCAGGCCTGATCTGGTCCAATAGGCCTGATCAGTATGTTAACCTTTCTGGTCTGAATGTCATACATCTTCTTATTGGGCCTAGCAGTCCACACCTTGTACAATTAATGCTGTATTTAATTATACTATCATAATTTATTTATCCCTATCATTTGCCCCCCAACTTTTGGGAAACATTGATTAGGTTTCGCAGAAGTTAAGTCTATTCATTCCTTTACAAGGTTTCGTTTTTGCGTAAAGTGTGGAGCGACCTACACATTTACAATGAATTTTCCTTTTATTCAGGAATTATCTTAATTTCCAGGAATTTTTCCCTTATTTCCGGGATTTTTCCCTTAATTTTCTGGATTTTTCCCTTAATTTCTGGATTTTTCCCTAATTTTCCGGGATTTATCCTTAATTTTCTGGGATTTTCCCCTAATTTTCTTAATTTCTGGATTTTCCCCTAATTTTCTGGGATTTTTCCCTAATTTTCTGGATTTTTCCCCAATTTTCTGGGATTTATCCTTAATTTCTTGATTTTTCAGATTTCCAGCCCTTTTTCGACCAGGATCCTAGTCGAAATTTCGACCTGGATCCTAGTCGAAATAAGGCTCAGCCTTGCCATCCTAGTCGAAGGAATTCGACTAGGATCCACGACCTGGAATTCGACCAGGATCCTAGTCGAACTTTCGACCTGGATCTAGGTCGAAAACTCCCCCACTTTTTTAACTCATGGTCTTGAGCCTAATCGACTAGGATTTCGACCAAGATTCTGGTCGATATTTCGACCTGAATCCTGTTCGAAAATTCTTTGATTCTCGTGCTTCCTGGTCGAAAGATTTCGACTAGGATCCACGACCTGGAATTCGACCAGGATCCTAGTCGAAATTCGACATGGGTTTTTAATCCCCATTTTTGAAAGATGCTTGGTTTATTCGACCTCATTCCTGGTCGAAGTTTCGACCTCAATTCAGTCCCGTTATTCCAGCTATTTTCGGGTGTCTGCTCAAAAGATTTCGGGCAGGATTCACGACCTGGAATTCGACCTGGATTCTGGTCTTTTTTACCCGTTATTTTCGGGTGTCTGCTCGAAAGATTTCGGGCAGGATTCACGACCTGGATTTCGACCTGGTTTCTGGTCTTCCACTAGCCTTCTTCATTTAGCTTTAATTTAGGGTATTGTATTTTCCAAATCCTAATTGGATTTGGGCCTGGCCTTTTTTATTGGGCCTTATTAAATTTTACTGAGCCTCTATTATTGGGCTTTTCCAAATCTTACTGGGCCTTTTCAAATCTTATTGGGCCTCTTTTATTGGGCTTTTTCAAATTTTATTGGGCCTCTTTTATTGGGCTTTACCAAATATTTCTGGGCCTCTTTATTGATCTGGGCTTAATACACCCTGTTTAGAATGCTCTAGAATTCCTAGGAGTATTCTGGAATATTCCTTTTTCTGGGCTATTTCCTATGGGCCTTTGTCCTTAATGGGCTTTCGTCCCTTCAACTTCCTTTTCCTCTTATATAAAGGAATGAGGAAAGGCTACTACTCCTCACCTTCTCATTTCTAAGTTTTCTTCTTTCTCCTCCTGCTAAGATTCTCAGAGCAATAACAGCAGGTCGGAGCTCAAAGCCTTTTTCAGGAGTGCTTCTTCAGGTAAAATTCCTCCCTTTGCTTTTCGTGTCTATTTTTCCATTGTGTGCCGTTTTAAGATAGCCTGTTTACGTGCCACTTTCTTTTTTCAGATGGCTGACAAAAAAATGACTCGCTTGGCCAAGATGAACGTGGCTAGAAAGTCCAACGAATTTCCTATTCGATCGAGGTATACTTCATTAATCGACATGATCAACACTCGAGGGGATGAGTACCCGTCTGATGCGCATCTGGACGCGCACGATCATATTAGTGCTTTACGGGATCCCAAGGAGCTGGAAAAGTTGAGCAGCTGCTTCAAAATCAAGGTTCCTTTTAAGCTGGTTCTTGCGGGTCCGGCCGACAGGGCCTGCCAGTGGAAAAAGGACGCACTATGCGTCTATAGGGATACTCTAAGGGCAGGTATCAGACTCCCTTTTCATCCGTTCATTCCCTTGTTACTGGCTGATGTGGGCATCAGCCCTTGCCAACTCCCCCCAACTCTTGGAGGCTTATTCTGTGCTACCTGTCACAATGTGCCAAGCACAAGGTCCCTACTTATGTTGCTATTTTCAGGAAAATTTTCCAGTTCAAAAACAGCCCTGATAAAAGTCCGGGTTGGGTTTCTCTAAACCAGCGCCCCACTATTCCCCACATTGCGAATGGGAAGTCCATCCCTGACAACAACTTGGGGTGGAAGAAAGATTTTTTGTTCGTTGTTTGGGAGGGTGGAGATTGGGGCACCCTGTTTCGATCGTCCTTCGGGCTTGCCGTCGATGGGAGCCCAAATGACATAACTTTGTCTGAGGAGGAGGCTAGAGCTTTCAACCTCCTTACACAAGATAATGGGACTTCCCATTCTTGGGATCTTATCCGGGAGTCCGTTCTTGTAGAACGCGGCCTCTCTCCCGTCCCTAAGAAAAGTAAGTTTCCTCCCTTATATCTCGCTCTTCTTTTTTTCTTTTTGTTTTTTTTTATTTCATTTTCTATTCCGCTGAGTTTTCAACTTTGCTTGTTGCAGTGGCTGAGAAGATTGAGGAGGCTACCAAGCCTAAAGACCTGGAGACAACCAGGATGAAGAGGGCTGGAAAGGTCTTTAAAGACCCACGCCTTGGTGACCGATTCCCTGAGTTCCTCCTTCAAGCAATAGAACCGGGCGAGGAAGGCCCCAGCCAGGTTTTGCGCACCAAGCAGAGGCCAGGGGCCTATTTTCAACCTGCTTGGGGGATCCGGGGCAAGGATTCAATCGTGGGCAGCACGGCGCTGTCCAAGGAATGGTCTAAGCATTCCATCTCCCCGGTGGACTATCAAGATTTTGTCCTTCAACAGGACTTAGAGGGGAATGAGCTTTTTGGAGTCCAGGCTCTGGCGACGGTACGTCCTTTACCTATGCCCTTCATACTTGTCTTTCCATGTTTCTTTTCTCATACTTTTGTTGTTTCTCTTGCAGGCTAACGCCCATTTCCAAGGGGCAATTCACCAAGCTAAGGCTTGGAAGGTTGTCCTGGAAGATGCCAACAAGAAGTTGGAGGAGGCCAACCAGAAAATAGAGGCCCTTGAAGCTCAACTGGCCTCTTCCACTTCTGACCTTGAAACGGCCCGGGCCGAAAATGTTATTCTGAAGACGTAGAAGGACAAAGCTTTTGATGGCTGGATGGACACCCAGGAATTCAAAGACTTGATGGTGGAGCATGATGCCCTTCTTCACCCTGTTAGCTACAAAGAGGGCTGGGATGCTGCTGTGGAGGCCATCCAGGATAATTTTCCAGAGGTCCTCGAGCAGTCCTCCTTTCCTTGCCCTGTGCGAGTTCCGGAGCTGGGGGGGCGTTACTAATAAGCTTGCTGACATGATCAAAGACGACCCTTCAGGGAGCCCAAGCCACAAGAGGAAAGAACTGAAGTCTAGCTCTGGGGATGAGGAGGCTTCATCCGAGGAAGACCCTGCGCCTGCTGCGAAGAAGATCAGGGTGGAAGAGCCTCCAAGGGCTGCGCCTCAGAATCCAGTGTCTCCCGCATCCTCCAAAGCATCTGAAGGCAGTTCTGATGGAACTTCAGCAGGGACTTCTGAAGGGACCACTGAGACGTCCGAGGAGACCTCGGACAGTGGTTCCTCGGATAGTGGTTCCGAAGAATCTCAGCCTTCCGAGGCCTAAGTTTTTTTTGTATATCTTTTTTTGAACTTTATTCATATCAGAACTTGTTACCCTTCGGGGTTATATTTCATATGCTACTTTTCTTGCCTCTTTCTATTTTAACTTTACAATCTTAATATGCATTTGAACTTTAAACATCCTTAGATTGAAATAATTTCAAACTCTTTAATATGAAGTCTGGTTTTCCAAAACCTTACACAGCATGGGTTCGACCCTAATCGACAATAACTAGACAATGTAAATTCTACTGGAATAACTGCTTCTGCCCCATATGCCAACATGAAGGGAGTGGCTCCTGTCGTGACTCTACAGGTAGTCCTGTAGGCCCATAATATTGGAAGTATTTCATCCACCCAATTATTTCTTGACTTCTCGATCCTCTTCTTTAGTCCATCCAGTATTATCCGATTTGCTACCTCCGCTTGCCCATTGGCTTGCGGGTGAGCCACAGAGGTGAACCGTAACTCAATTTCATTTTCTTCACAATACTTCTTGAATTCCTCATTGTTGAATTGTGTTCCATTGTCAGTGACGAGGATACGGGGAATTCCATATCGGCACATAATGTTTTCCCACAGGAATTGTGCGACTTGCTTAGTTGTGATTTTGGCCAAGGGCTTGGCTTCAATCCACTTGGTGAAATAATTAATGGCTACAATCAAAAATTTCCTTTGTGCCGTGGCCATAGGGAAAGGCCCTAGAATATCCATCCCCCACATAGCAAAGGGAATAGGCGAGTTGATAGAGGTCAGCATCTCGGGGGGTTGTCTAACAACTGGTGCATGCTTCTGAAAGCGATCACACTTCTTCATATATTCTTTGGCATCAGCCATCATTTCTGGCCAATAGAAGCCTAAACGGGTTATCTTATGAGCCAAGGTCCTGCCCCCCAAGTGTTGCCCACAAATACCTTCATGCACTTCCTCAAGAGCCAAGCGTGCCTCATCGGGCCTGAGACACCTTAAGTAAGGAACCACAAAAGATCTTTTATACAGAATCCCATCTATCAAAGAGTACCTTAGTGCTCGAATAGTTAACTTCCGTGCTTCAGTTGCATCGCTTGGCAACCAACCGGTCTGAATGTGAGCCTTGATGGGATCAATCCATGACGTCCCCAGGCCTATGGGAGACACAAGCTTAATATCTATCCTTTGTGTCTTCAAAACACGGAAGTACACACTTCCTGAACTTTCTTCAATCTCAGATGAAGCAAACTTTGATAACGCATCTGCCTTAGCATTTTCTTCCCTTGAAATGTGCTCAACATGACATTCATTAAATTGGGTCATCACAGCACTTACTAGGCGGACATATTTAGCCATCGTCTCATCCCTTGCCTCAAATTCTCCCTTTACCTGGGATATGACCAGCTTCAAGTCTCCACGGACCTTTAAGTTTTTGACTCTAAGTGTTCCAGCTAGGCCAAGGCCAGCTATCAGGGCTTCATATTCTGCCTCATTGTTTGTGGTTGGAAAGTCTAGCTTCATAGCATACTCAATTAAGAACCCATCAGGGCTTTGCAAAACCAATCCTGCTCCACTGGAGTTCGTTTTTGATGCTCCATCAAAATAGAGAACCCAATATTCTTTATCATCCTTCTCTTTGCCCCCATTATCGACTCCCTTGTCTTGAGGTATGGCATCTTCCTGCCCCCCGGCTTCTTGGTTGGGTATGGTACATTCCACCACGAAGTCAACTAGTGCCTGGGCTTTTATTGTCGTACGTGGTTTATACTTGAGATCAAACTTTCCCAGCTCCATTTCCCACTTAATCAATCTCCCACTTGCCTTGGGACTGTGAATGATATTTCTCAGGGGCTGATTTGTTAGCACCTCAATCTGGTGAGCCTGAAAATAAGGACGCAGCTTTCTCGAAGCCATTACCAAGGCTAAAGCGAATTTCTCAATAGCTGAATAATTCAACTCAGCACCATGCAAAATTTTGCTGACATAGTATACGGGTTTCTGGACTTTCAATTCCTCCTTAACCAACACCGCGCTCAAGGCGCTCTCTGAAACAGCCAAGTACAAGAATAAAACTTCACTCGGAATTGGCTTGGCCAACAGCGGGGCCTGGGCCATATACTTCTTTAACTCTTCAAATGCCTTTTGGTTTTCCTCACTCCATACAAAGTCTTTGATATTTTTTAGTGACTTGAAAAATGACAAGCACTTGTCTCCTGACTTGGAGATGAATCGTCCTAGCGCAGCAACCCTTCCTGTGAGCTTCTGAACATCCTTGACAGTTTTTGGTGGTTCCATGTCCAGGATCGCCTTTATTTTATCGGGGTTAGCCTCAATTCCCCTCTTTGAGACCATCAATCCCAAGAATTTTCCAGATCCTACTCCGAAAGAACACTTCGTAGGATTCAACATCATCTTGTGGTACCTCAGGACCTCAAAAGCTTCCCTCAAATGGGTTATATGATCAGTCTTTACTAGACTCTTGACTAACATGTCATCAACATAGACTTCCATAGTCTTACCAATAAGATCCTTAAAAATTTTATTCACCAACCTTTGATAGGTGGCTCCTGCATTCTTGAGACCAAACGCCATAACAAGATAACAATAAACACCAAAGTCAGTGATAAATGATACCTTTGGAATGTCATCTTTATACATTTTGATCTGGTTGTATCCGCTAAATCAATCCATGAAACTCAGCATCTCATGTCCAGTAGTGGCATCAATCAAAGTATCAATTCTTGGCAGCGGAAAACAGTCTTTGGGGCATGCATCATTCAGATCAGTGAAGTCTATACACATCCTCCACTTTCCATTAGCCTTCCTTACCATTACAGGATTTGTTAACCACTCTGGAAATTGGATCTCCTCAATGAAACCAGCCTCTAAGAGCTTTTCTACTTCCTGTTTTATAGCCTCTTGTCTTTCCGGGGCAAAATTTCTTTTCTTTTGTTTCACTGTCTTCCGGCTTGGATCCACGTTTAGCTTGTGAGTAATTAACTCCGGGTCTATGCCTGACATATCAGCTGCTGACCATGCAAACACATCACTATTTTCTTGCAAAAATTTCACTAACTTCCCTCTAAGGGGCTCCTCTAATGTGGCTCCAATGAAAGTCATCCTCTCAGGATTCTCGGGGTCTAAAGGAACCGAAACCAATTCTTCTGCTGGCCTTCCTCTATTCTCGTCATTTTCTCGAACATCCATATCTTCAATAGGAAGAACCTGCCCCCCGACTCCATCTGCCATCAAAGAGGCCACATACAGCTTCTAGCCATTTTTTGATCTCCTCTCTCTTCTCCAATCCCGTTTCGGGTGGGAAACTTCATGACTGAATGGTAGGAAGAGGGGACTGCCTTGAAGGCATGTATCCCTGTTCTCCCCATGATAGCATTATAAGTTGAATTAGCCTTTACCACCACGAAATCCAGCATCTGCGTTGCTTGCCTTGGTTCCGTACCTATGGTGGTCGGCAATTTGATTATCCCTTCCACAGGATATTCTACTCCAGCAAATCCATATATCGGCATGTCAGTTGGTGTCAACTGGGAGTCGTTATACCCCATCCTTAGAAAGGTGTCGTGGAGAAAGATATCCACAGAAGCACCATTATCCACAAGGACCCTCTTAACCGGGCTATTTCCTATTATCGGTGTTATGACCAGCGGGTCGTCATGGGGAAACTTCACACCCTCTAGGTCAGAATCATCAAAAGCCAATGTTACTTTTGTCCTGGCCCTCTTCGGGGCTTCTCCAACAATATGCATAACCTCCCTAGTATATGCCTTTCTGGAATTTTTGGACAATCCAGCAGCAGTTGGACCTCCAAAGATCGTGTTTATCACAGGTCCTCAAGGGCGTCGCGGTCCTCCAAAAATCGCATTTATAACCGGCCCTCTGGGTTGGGGATTTCGCCCCTGATCGTCTTGGTCCCTCCTACGATCTTCAAAGTTCTTCCTTCCATTATTATTTCTGTCCCCTCCATCTCCAGTATACTTGTTCAATCTTCCTTTTCGAATCAAAAACTCAATTTCATCTTTCAATTGCCTACACTCATCGGTTTCATGGCCAACATCTTTGTGAAACCTGCAATACTTGCTCTTATCTAGCTTGGCGGGATCAGCCTTCAAGGGCTTAGGCCAGCGAATATCTCTGTCTTTCTCAATCTCCATCAAAATCTGACTTCTAGGAGTATTCAACTTAGCGTATTCAGTGAACTTTTGCCCAGGTCCTCCCTTCGTGGGGGTTGAATCAGGGTTTTGTTCGGTTCTAGGATATTTGTCCTTTGCAATATATTCTAAATCAGTTTTCCGCTTCTTGCCTCCAGTGGGCTCATTACTTACTACGGTCTTCCTCATACTTTCTTCAACCTTGATATACTTCCCTGCCCTTTCTTGGAGCTGCAACATGCTTTCAGGGGGACGTTTGGCCAAGGACATCTTAAAAAACTCGTCCCTAGTTCCTTGTTGCAGTGCTATCATGGCTACCTTATCATCAAGGTCCGGGACTTTTAAAGCCTCATTTGTGAAACGATTCAGGTAATCTCTCAAGGATTCCTTAGCTCCCTGCACAAGACTCATAAGAGATGCTGAACTTTTCTCATGGACTCTTCCACTGATGAATTGCTTAATAAAAGCCTGACTTAATTCTCTGAATGATCCAATAGAATTTGGGGGCAGGCGACTGTACCATCTTTGAGCCATACCCGACAGGGTTTGAGGGAAGGCCCGACACTTTATAGCATCATTCACGGGTTGCAGCAACAGTGCATTAGAGAATATCCTAACATGATTAGCGGGGTCTCCCGTGCCATCATAGGCTTTGATAGTGGGCATCTTGAATTTCCTTGAGATATGGGCATTCATTATCTCTTCTAAATAGGGTGGAGTTGGATCATCAGGATCTCCAAGGGGAAGGAGATTGCTTGGATCAGTTCTTGGGACAGCAGCCCTTCTTCGTTCCGGACCATCCAGGTCTATGACAGGAGGAGGATTTCTCCCCCTAGGAGGTATCTGGGGTCTGGTGGCCTGGTGAGCCTCCAAATCACGCCTCAGCCTTTGGATTTCAGCCTCATGAGCCCTGATCCTTTCCTGCACTTCTTGGGGATTCGCCCCTGGGGTGCTTTGGGGGCGTTGCCTTCCATCGGCCATTGGCTCTTTTCCAGGACGCCTCCTTCTCGGGGCCACCTCATCATCCGAAGATTCGGAGTCTCTCTCAGTGTAAGGACCAGAAAATTCCCGATCCTCAGGGATAGGACCCAAACCTCGTATATAGGGGGGCGACTGCCCTCGTGCTTCGCTTCGCCCAGCATATCCGCTTTCTCCAACCTCAGGGTGAAGGGGCATCCCATAAGGGGGGTTAGTAGTAACAATAGTTGAATATTCCCGACGGGTCGAGAATTCACAGGTATATGTACTTGTTGAACTTGAGGATTCGTACCTTGAATAGTCGGGGGAGTTGTCCCTTGTGGCTGAGGTTGAGTTGCCCCTATCTGGGCTTCCCCCTGAGTAGATGCATAAGTTGAATGGGGAGGAACCTCCACGGTTGACAAAATCACCTAGGTTATCTCTGATGGTGTTCCTTCCTCTAGAGCTCTAATTGTTCTCCGTGTTCTCGCCATGGTAGTTGTTGTGCTTTCCCACAGACGACGCCAAATATTATGGATAAAATATTAAGGTTATTATTCGCTGTATTTATTACTAAGATTCGGGAGCTCAAGGCCTTTAATGGCTGCTCTCGTGTTTCGTAGCTTAATTCTGCCTTTACGAGATGCCTACGTATCTCTGTGAATTAGAGAATCAAGCCAAAAAACGTAGTTCTGATCTGTGGGGTGAGGCCCCTTATATAGATGTTGGGAGTCCTTGAATTGGACTTGATATAGGAGACTTGGTGGGCAAGTCTCATAATTAGAATGGACTTTGGAGTCCTAGATAGTAGGAAACTGATTACTTATCCTTTTAGGTCCCCTTGAGGCTAATCTATAAGGATTTATATCCTTATCGAGACTCTTCTCAACAGCTGATTTTTCCCTTATTAATTAATTACGAAATTAATTAATAATCAGGGCTTTTGGACCTTCTTTATTCCATCAGGCCTGATCTGGTCCATCAGGCCTGATCAGTATGTTAACCTTTCTGGTCTGAATGTCATACATCTTCTTATTGGGCCTAGCAGTCCACACCTTGTACAATTAATGTTGTATTTAATTATACTATCATAATTTATTTATCCCTATCAATGGTACAACCCTAAAAATTAAAAAAAAAATGTAACATAGTGTACCTTTTTATTTGTCTTTTACAAAATTAAATATTTCAAAAACTTAATGGGAATTATTGAAACAATAATATTTATTAATAACAAAACATTATCTTATAATTGAATATTTTTAAAACTTACAATTGAATATTTTTAAAACTTACAGGACTATTATATTACTTATAAAATATAAAATATTTTATAAGGAAATATGAAAAATATAAAATATTAATATAATAATTATTAAATTAATAAAAAATACGTATGTCGGGATCGGGTATTGTTGCCGAATAACAAAACTTGGTCGGGTAATCGAAATACGCATTCGGAAGCTGTGTAATATTTATTTGGTTTTTATTTTAAAAATTATAATATTGGTTACTCATAAGAGGTAGGAGTATTCCTTTCTTTATGAATGCTTTTTGAAGGTACCAAGTGTTTATAAAACAGGTTATTCAGTTACGTATTCGCCAAAATTAGCCAAATTTGTCAAACTTGTTATTTTGGTATTATTTTATGTAAAATCAGCTATTTATGTAATTTTTTCTCGTATTAACGACCTATGATCAAATGGCAAAAGAAAGTCAACCACCGACCATTTTAAAAAGGGTGGTGCTAAATGCAGTAATATTTTACTTTATGCGGTAATCGAAAATTACCTATATAACCCCTGTAGCTTTAAATGAAGGTATTGTGACATTCAACACTCTCTCTCATCATCTCAGGTTGTGCAAGTGAGCAACAATATATTTTTTTCAAAACAAAGTCAAAAATTTAACTTTGAATAAAACATCACTACACATGTATTCATTTATTTTTGAAAAAATTTGAAATTTTGGTTTAGTGGTTATTATTTATATAGTCTAATATATTGACTTAAGTAAATATTTAAATTGCCATTTTGAAGTTTTAAATATACAATTAAACATATTAATTGAAAATTTTACATATACTCATAATAAACTTTTAATTTATGTTCATTTTTATTATTAATTTACATAGAAAATAAAATGATTATCGATCCATCACAATTATTTTATATAATTTCCACGCTAAAAAGTATAAAATTACATATCAACACATTCAAATTAGTTTATTTAGAAAAAAAATTAGATTGAAAAAATTATATAATATTAAAAAATAATTGTGCATCGCACATTAAAACTAGTTTACACAAATATTTTTTTTACTATATAAATGATTTTTTTACTGATTCGCACAATCATTTCTTGTTAATTTGTTTCAAATTTATGCATTCATATTATGTTACATAATTTATTTAAAAAAATTATGATGTATTTTTTTAAAATGATTTATTCAAGATATAAAATAAATATTTTTAATTAATTTTTATAATTTGAATTCTTATATCAATCATCACTAAAAAATAAATTTTATTTAATAATATTATTTACCGGGTTTTACTGTACATAACACCAATAATGACTTGGTTTATATATATGGAAGCAGATGCAAGAATAAATAACCAGTTTATTTATTTTAAAAATATATTATTTATTCATTTTATCTAGACAAATATCTAAACAAATGGAGAGACGTTTCGATAATCACACTGTCATTTACTTTGTGCACTGATTTATCTACCGTGCACACTAAATGCATTCATTTGCACAAAATGGAAGTGAGGGTGAAATTTATTGCATTTAACAATTATGATTTAAAAACGCGGTTAGTGACCCTTCTTGGGAACCTAAAGGCTACCATTAAAGTCTAAAGTATTCCTCATCGATCTTTGGAGGACACTTTCTCTCCGATTAATCATCTAAAAGAAGGAGCATTAATAATTACAGAACTTCCAACCAACTTCCCGGTACTTGATCTCAGTCGCTTCACCCTCGTTTTTAAAACCCACATTGTACAAAATTTTTAATAAAAGGTTTTGATTTTAATATTTATTATAGATGGGTTTTAAGAAAATAAATAAAATATAATTTGGACAATTTTAATGAACCGTAAAAAATTTATCCTAAAGTTTTGATTTTAGTATTTAAAATAGAGGATCTTTTTTAAAAAATCAATAAATATGATTTTGAGGATTCTATTAAATTGTAAAATGTCGCAACTATCTCTTTTTTATACATTAAAAATCAATGGGCCCCACCACTTCACCCACTTTTCTTTCTCTTTTTCACTACTTTATACATATTTTTTGATCTCCGTGCCCAAACCAAAAGTAAAGAATTGGTTGGGACGGAGGGAGTAATTTATAAGTTATAATTTTTATTAAAACTTAAATATAATTATTTAATTACGTGAATATAAAAGAAAAATATTTAAAAGTAGAAAATCGAAATACAAATTACTAAATAATGAGTAAAGTTCTATGGAGTCCACCTTTAATTGGAGTCCTCGGAGTCCATATATGTTCTGCAAGTAAAATATAGCTTAAAATATTGCAAAACATATTATTTTTCGACAAACATCACTATTCTATCAAAAATCTTGTAGATTGCATACATTTTACAAGCAGAACATTGCAAAAATATATATTCTACAAAACATGTTTAGTTTGCAGAACATAAATGTTCATGTTGCAAAACATATTGCAGAACATACATATTGTACCGTAAATATATGAGATTTGCATGATTTTGTTGAAGTTATGCTATTTGTGTAACATGTTTTGCAAAATAACACGTTTTACAATATATTTTATTTGCAGAACGTAGATGGACTCCGAGGACTCCGATAAAAAGGTGGACTCCATAGAACTCAGCCCTACTAATAATATGTAAAGTGCAAATACTACATGTATGTAATCCATACTCTTCAAATGAAGAAAACACATTATCAATGAACATAATAATTATAATAATAATAATAATAATAATAATAATAATAATAATAAAAATAATAATACCAAAATACTAAATTTTGGTCATAACTTAATTCCGGGTTCGATTCCTTACAACTATAATATTATACAAGATTTTTTTGCATAGTTGCTTGATGACTGGGCACAGCAGCTTGGCATTGGAGCACCATATTCTTTGCAAAGTTGTTGTCAAAAGTTGTTCGACCGGTTGTTTTAAAATTTTAAATGTTATTTTAATTAAAATCTGGCCCATTATCACCTATTCCTTTTTATAAGAGTAATATATATTGTATTAAATAGAATGCTAACTGCTTTATCTAAGTTGTTAAGCATCATAGTAGATTTAAGGTAAATGTTGTTAGAAATGTGTTGGAAGAATGATAATATAAAATATTAATTTTTTGAATAATATGGATGTTGTAAACAACTTTTGAGGTTGTTAGTATCGCGGGTGCTCTAATATAAACTAATGATTGATACATCTGCGATTCCACGGTCATATGTACCGGCACCCTTAGATATACTCCCTCCGTCCCTCCCAAATGTTTACATTTGGGTGGGGCGCGAAATTTAAGAAAAATGATAAAGTAGTGGAAAAAAGTTGAAAAAATGAGTAAAGTAGTGGGACCGATTAATATTATATGTATAAAGTGGGTATAGTGGAGGAAAGTAGTGAATGTAGTTAATTTAAAAATTATAAAAACTTTACTATTTTTGGAAAATTTTGAAATGTAAACAATTGGAAGGGACATCCAAAAAAGGAAAGTGTAAACAAATGGGAGGGACAGAGGGAGTAACATACTTCCTCCCTCCACTGGATTCTTTACATATCTTTGTCTCATGGTTTATACGCACTTTAAGGCTACTATCAAATATAGTTTTATAATATTTTTTTAGAATTTTTTTTTCTGTATAAAATTTTAAACATTATATCTTTATTTAAAAAAAATATATTTAAAATTATTTAGGGAACCATATTTTACGCGAGTCTTAAAATGCGTGCTGATCCCACGTCCCCCAATGTAAACAACCCACCGGGACGGAGGGAGTAATGTATTAAGTTATATAAGAAAAGTAATTGCATTTTATACTATACCATAATTACTGGAATAAGGTATAATTTGGTATGCTTTCTTTTGGTTGATTTGATTATTCTCATTTATAACCTCCAGATTTTTTTAATCAAGTGATCTGGACCGTTAGATTCGAATACTAAAAAAATATACACCATTCAAGTTCCCAAGTTCGAACCTCGCCAACAACAAATATATATTATTATTTATACCCTACTAAAACTTCCGGGTTTGAACCCCGCCAATATCAAATATTTATATACACTATCC
Source organism: Apium graveolens (assembly GCF_009905375.1). Classification (NCBI taxonomy): domain Eukaryota; kingdom Viridiplantae; phylum Streptophyta; class Magnoliopsida; order Apiales; family Apiaceae; genus Apium; species Apium graveolens. The sequence continues at coordinate 143,260,798 of NC_133655.1, read as the reverse complement.
AAAATTCAGGTTCGAATCTCAGCAACAACAAATATTTATATTATTACATATAAATATACTAATAAGGTAATTATCTAAAAAGAAATTTATTATAATTTTAAATAATATAAAAATATTAATAAAGACGTACGAGTTGTAAAGCTGATATACGTTAATAGAATAATAGATATGAGAAAATAAAATGATGAACGTTAAGAAATCCAACATTCTGCTTATGGCTGAAAATGGGCTGCACAAGCAAGTTTTATTTTTTTGCCAAACACTATCCTGGATTGTATAATGAACTTTGAGGCCAAATAAGTGAAAATTTTGTTAAACCAAACAGGCACTCAAACAAATCTACGGTCATTTGGCCCGTTTTTATGGTCGACGAGCCAGTAATTTCCGGTTAAGACAGAACAAAAAGCCTAAATGAGTCAAACATGATACTACACTGCAAACGAACGAAGCCGAGTTGAGTTCTGTACGAACGAGCCGAGTTTAACTTCCATTTTTTTTAAAAATGAGCTGAGCTGAGTCGAGTTTAATAACCGAGCAGAAAATAATGTTCAAGCCCGACTCTTTTATAAGTGAGCCGAACACGAGTTTGTTCATGAACAACCGAGCTGACCGAACTCGAGCCGAGTCGAATTTGTCCACTAATAATTCGCATATATTTTTCAATCGACCAACCTTAAAGTATAATTTATAATTTTAGAAGTTGTATCAAGATCAAATACTAGTCTTATCTTATAATTATATACACACATTCACACTATACATTTAGTTCTTAATCTATATCAATTTAATTTTTAAGACGAGTTTTGGGAATATATCAAATTTTATTTTAAATTATTGAGACATTTGTAACTTTAGAATTTTATTATGTTTTGATGTTTTATTTCAATTTGATTTATGTAAATTACAAGTTATTTAATGGTGTTTATGAAAATGTAAAGAATAGGAGATGAATATATCATGATAAACATATTTCATAGTTTCCTTAAAAAAACTAATTGTTAAATTTTGAAAAATAAATAAAATTCTAAATAATTAAATTATTAATTCATGATGAAGAAATATACTAATACAAATATTTAAATGATTAGTAATAATTTATTATTTGTAATATATATAAACTTTATCCGAGCCGAGTCGGGTGACCGAGTTCGAGCCGAATCCGAGCCGAATCCGGACTAAACGAGCCAAGTCTGAGGCTAACATTCAAAAAACTCGGCTTGACTCGTTTAATTATCCGAGCTCATTTTCATGTTTAAAGTCGACTCGTTTAAGAAAATAAGCCGAGACGAGTTCACTTTAAATGAGTCGATCCCGAGTTTTGTTCATACGGATTCTGTTTATTAGCCGGCCTACGTGACACCAAATCACAAATTAATTTCTACTTTAATTTTTCGTTAACATCCGGGAAAGCTAACGAACCAAAAGCTACTTCTCTACTTTGAAGAATTTACAAAGAAGTTTCATGGACATTTCCTTTGCCATAATTCATGTACAAAGAGCAGCATTTGAGTGTGATCAATTAACTTTACCTGCAGCACTTCACCTCCTCACCAATATATACACGCACATTAGCATTAACATTAACATTAACAGACACTGTGTGTGTATCAAAATGGCTTTCCTAGTTGATCCAGCTCTGGGAAGTGTCATAAGTGAACTACTCAAAGTAGCTATAGCCGTTGGAAAACAAACCATAATGTTCAAATCCAATCTCAAAACTCTTAACAAAACACTTGAATCAGTTGAACCCATATTTCATCACACCCAACAGCTTCACCAAGTATTAAATCGACCACAGGAAGAGACTCAGCAATTTATCAACCTATTACAAAGTGGTGTAGATCTTGTTAACAAGTGTAGTACAATTCCTTACTGGAATCTGATCAAAATTAATGCTTATTCCAAAAAGTTGACTGACTTAGACAAGTCTATATTGAAGTTTTTTAATATACAAGTGCAGGGGTTGGCGTTTACGGCTACTTTGGAGACTAGGATTGATGTTATTCAAAATAATAAGAAATTGGATTTCATACAAAAGAGTTTAAGTATTGGTGATTTTTCGGGTTTGGGTGGTGTCCCGGGTGCTCCAAATAAGGTGGTCGGGTTGGCTCAGCCGCTGAATGAATTGAAAGAGATGTTGTTGAAGGAAGAGGTGAGGATTAAGGTGATTTCTGCTCCCGGAGGATGTGGAAAGACCACTTTGGCTAAAATGCTTTGTAATGATCCTGAAATCCAAAGTAAGTCTTTTTCCTCCACATCTTGCCCTGATTAAATATTTTAATGTTTTGTGTAGTATTATTATTGTCCTTCCCTCCTAATTTACTTGTCCCTTGCACCGATTACACTAGTACCTTTCTATTTAGAAAAAATAAAATTCAAAATTAATTTGCGATTTTATGCACCCTAAAAGACGTGAGAAAGGTAAAATTATTTGGGATATACGGATATAATGAAAAGCCTTAGTTATTATAGTTGGAAGTACTAATAGGTTATGATCACCTGTAGTGTTTAGTTGGAGAGAAGGATATGTGGTAGGAATGATATGAAAAGTTATATACAAAATTACCTGTAGTGTAGGGACACTTTGTATAGTTAGAACTTAGAAGGGCAATTGTATCATTGTAAAAGAATGAAATGAATTGTTACTATTTTTGTTGTAGATATTTATGATTTTCATTCATAAATCTTTTCATTTATATCATTTGAATCAAAGCTCAAATCCACAAATTTAAATATATCCTTTTGATACATTTTCTTATCAATATATCCAGTAGAGAACATTTGCACTCTTTCATCTTTTTCAACCATTCCCTCTTAATTTTTTATCTGACCCTCTAATTTTGATCACAATTTTTTCATTCGGTTTGCTATCTCGTTCCATTCCTTCCAAATTCAAAGGAGCATGTGCATAAATATGTGAAACACATATAAGATGATGTTATTTAGTCTAATGTCATTATAAAATATAATCGTGTTTGATGTATTACCTTTTTGGCAGGAATATATGGGGAAAACATACTCTTTGTAACTATCTCAAAATCAGCCGACAGCATTGACATTGTTAAGAAAATCTTACAAAAACAATTGCCTAACAGTCAACTGCTTGACATCCTAAAGGATGATGATGCAATCTACCACCTGGAGTGCATGCTGAAGCGTTTAGGTCCAGCTCCTATTTTGTTAGTGTTGGATGATGTGTGGCCCCAGTTGGTATCTTTTGTTGACAACTTATTAAGCTTAACCTTGTCGAAAGTTAAGATACTAGTTACATCAAGATACTCCTTTCCTAGATTCAAACCTGTGTACAAACTGAAGATTTTGAATGATCAAGATGCCATGACTCTTTTCTGCCTGTGTGCCTTTCCAAGTGACGGGAACTCTGCAATTCCTAATGATCTCGTGGAAAAGGTAGAAACGATTGCTTGATGTAGAAAAAATTAACTGTTGTTGAAGCTTATCTAGTCAACAAAATCATGTCAACTAAACATTTTTTTTTCACAACAAGGTTGCCTTTTTATTTTGATAACTATCGAGGTTCTCTTTAAGTTTTAATATTTTAAATCTTATGCTTCTACATTTATATAATATTTTTATGTTCAAGTGATAATAGTGATTAATATTAGTGCAGGATATCGATACATTAACAAAAAGTTGTACTTATTCAACATGGCTGAATATGGCACCACGTAGTACATTTCAACTCGTGCATCTGACTTTCATTGTAATTAATTTATCTGCTCCTTACTTGTAGACTGTGAAAGGTTGTAAAGGATTTCCTTTAGCCCTCAAAGTGGTTGGGCGATCACTTTATGGGCAAGATGAGGTGAAATGGAGACTTGAACAAAAGAACTTGTGTGATGGTAAATCTATTATAGATACCAGCAAAGAATTGCTTTACTGTCTCCAACCCAGTTTAGATGCCCTCGAAGAAATGAAGGAGAGTTCATTAAAGGACTGTTGCCTGGACCTTGGATCATTTCCTGAGGATCAGAGGATTCCAGCCACCACTCTTATGGATATTTGGGCAGAATTATACAATATGGATGATATGGATACCTACTCCAATCTTCTTGAACTGGCATTCAGAAATCTTGTCAATCTATTCTGCACAAGGTACTTCTTAACTTCTGCAAGACTGACCTATTTTTATATAAATTAATGTGACTGTATCTGAAAAGTAGTACAGTAACTATTTATTTTTGTCAATTGCATCTCCCAAATAGTGCTTCAAAACATTCCCTCAAATTAATAAGGTTCCCACCTCTTTCTTCTTTTTCCTCTTTGCTAAATAAAATTCCCAACTTTTGGCATAAATATTTTTTGAAGTTCTCTCACATATCTTATATGGGGTTATAAAGTTTCTGAGGGCGTCCACTAGCATTTGGTCAATTATTTTTGCCTAAAGCCCGCATGAGCTCCATAAATTTTAAATGATTAAATGATGACGAGGATCTTGAAGTTTGACATAAGGGACATGTAATGATAGAACTTAAGTGTATAGTGTACATCAAATCTCGGAGTTGAGATGATGGACAAGTAGAACCCAATCACTAGAATTTTCGCATTGATTTAACAAAGGTATGATGTTGCAGTAATATAGATTTCACTTATCTTGGTACGTTTCATTTTAGTTGGAGCTACCTTGAATCTTAATCTTCTATTAGCCTACTATTTTTGGGAAAAGTTGTAAATAAATTGCTAATCTGTAGCAAAAGAAGCAGTTGTGATAGGTTAATTAGGACAAATATAAACACTGCCAAGCCTTGAGGGACCATTATGATATATTTCATTAAGATTTTCTCTGTTAATAAGCACTCTGCATTAATGAACTCACTTGACTAAAGCAAATAGGTAGCTGAAGCGAAACATAGAATACCATGTGTTAAAAACAAGAAAAAAGAGATCTGTTAGTTGGTTGTTTCACTTGTCTGGAAAAATATATAACAAATTACACTCCATATCTATTAGCTATGAAACTAATGGAAACCATTGGTGTAAACATGATATATATGTATTTATATATATATATATTTATATATATATATATTTGCTAAAAAGTGTAAGCCACAATGTTGATTGCAGGCAAACAGGAAGTGAGGTTGATGGATTCTGTAATGAAAGGTCTGTAATGCAGCATGATCTGCTAAGAGATCTGACTATCCACCAAAGTAACACAGAACCGATAGAACATAGAAAAAGGTTATTTATAGAGATGATAGGGAATGTCTTTCCAAAGTGGTGGAGTGAAGAATTAAACCAACCTATTCAAGCTCACCTCTTGTCAATTTCAACTGGTGTGTTTGGTTTAATATTTATTTAACAGTTAAGATTGATTACACTACTAGTGCTTTGTATTATAATGTAATATTTGTCGACTGACAATGTCAAAACTTAAATGTCCAGATAAAAATTTCTCTGCAAGCTGGCGTCCCTTGACACTTCCTGCAGCCGAGGTTGTAATACTAAACTGCTCTTCAGGTGTCTACACCATACCAGGTTTGATTGAGAGAATGAATCAACTGAAGATTCTGGTTGTCACAAATAAAGGGACTTCCTTCTCTAAGCTATCCAACTTTCAACTTCTTGGAAGTTTACCCACTTTAAGGCGAATGAGACTGGAACGAGTTTCATTATCTTCCCTCGACACATATTTACTTGAGCTGGTGCACTTGCAGAAGATATCTTTTACTATGTGTGAGATTGGGAAGGCATTCGAGAATGGTAATATTGACCTATCCTGTGTGTTCCCTAATCTTGTGGAGATCGAGATTGACTGCTGTGATGACTTGTTGAACTTGCCAGTCGGACTGTGTGCTATTGTCAGTCTTAAAAAGATAAGCATCACTACCTGTAATGAGCTATCTGCACTTCCTGAGGAGATTGGTATGCTCAGAAACCTTGAAGTCTTAATGCTCAATTCGTGTACCAAGCTATTTGAGTTACCAGAGTCAGTTGGAGACCTTCATAAACTGAGAGTTCTCGACATATCTGATTGTCTAAATATAAGTAACTTGCCCGAAAGGATGGGCGAGTTACGTGCTTTGGAAACGATCCATATGAGAGGTTGCCTGGGATTATCAGACCTGAATTCGTTGCCCTCGTCAGTCAAAGATCTAACACGTTTAAAGAAGGTGATATGTGACGAAGAAGCTACTCATTTATGGAAATCTTATGGAAGTCATTTGAAAAATCTCAAAGTGGAAGAGGTAAAAGAAGATCCATTTAAAAACCTTATGAGGGTCATCTCATCAATTCAGCAAAATTGAAATGCTTCTGTTGTTCGAAATCAAAATGTTTGCTACCAACTTTTGTTTTATGTTTGTTGTTTCCGAACTATGTGCCCGTGGCTAAGCGTGGTGTTTAAACATTTTCGAGTTAATTATTTATATTAATTTTTGTAATAATGTTTATTGGTGTTTTATGTTATAAAAAAGTTTAAAGCTATGTAAATTGTAAGCTTATGTCGGTCTTAACGAGCAATCATTTGGATTCCATCAAGATGGTAGTCATTTCTTATCCTTTCCTTTTTTTTAATGTCCTTCCAACTTTTAATATTCTAATTTTTTGTGAAAAATAATAAATATTTTATAACATAAAAACATCATGCTTATCTCTACTTTACATCACTTTACATCTAATATATTCATTGATTTCATCACTGTACTCTATTCGCTTTTTAATTTTAACTTTACTTCACTATTTATCATTTTCTTTAATTCAAGTGCCCAACCCAATATAAACAAATAACGGGGATGGAAGGAGTAATATATTATAATATTTTAACTAATTTTATATTAAGATGAATAAAAGTTACACAAAATTTTTAAATAGTATAAAAAGCCAAGTCTTCATCAGTTTAGTCCAACATGTCAAATTAATCACTCATTTAAAAAATGATTTAACTTGGTCCTTAATCTGAAAATTTGTATCAAAGGGGTCATTAAAAGTTTAAATTTTAATATACATGTAGTATAAATGATTTTCTTGTACAAATATTTAACTTAGTAATTAAGTTAAGTTATTTTTGAAATTGGTGATTCATTTGATAAGTTTTGATGAAATATATGATAATTTTGTTATTTATCCAATTTTTAAATTCAACTTCAACGTACATGCATTTAAATTTTAAACCATTCTACAGTAAAATCTCAATAAATTAATACTTTTGGGACCATGAAAAAATATTAATTAATTGAAATATTAATATATCGATAAATTAATAATTTATTAATTTATCGATATATTAATAATTTATTAATTTATCGAGATATTAATAATTTATTAATTTATCGAGATATGTCGTAAAAGACATGCCTGTACTTTAACAAGACTAAGAAAATTTGTCAACCCTAAGTAAGTTGTATTGTTATCTAAATTTGTATTTTATACTTGTAACACTTAAAGTCTGTAAAAATACAAAGGAGCAGACTGAAGTCTTTTTCCTAAAACAGTATCAAGTTTAAGGATTCTATCTGGAAGAAGATCAAGAATATCATGCCTCAGAAGAATTTTGAAGAAGCTTGGAGTTTAATAAATCTATTTGGAGAAAAATATTCTAAGTCAAGATCTCTACAAGTCACAGATTTAATTTTATAGAGAAATCATTCGAGAACTCCAGAGAGTACCGACGGATAAGCAATATCTACTCGACGGATGAACAATATCTACTCGACGGATGAGCTATATATCTATTCGACGGATGAACAATATCTACTCGACGGATGAGCTATATATCTATTCGACGGATGAACAATATCCACCGGAGTAGAGAAGTCAGGAAAACTACTCGAGAACTCAAGAAGATATCGACAAGCCAATTTTAAGGAACTGAAGATTGGAGATATCGACAAGTCATTCCATCACTAGAGAACTCCGAGTTATCGATAAGTTATAGTGAAGATGTGAAGACTAGAGATCTCGACAAGCTGAAGACCTCTACAAGTCAAACTCAATATGGAATGTTAGAGATCTCGATAAGCCTATGTATTTATCGAGATGTCAAATGTTCTATTAATTCAAACCGGAGATCTCGAAGTACAGTCTCAAAGTACAGAATTGCAGATCAGTTTAATATCCAAGATAAACAAACAAAAAATTCAACAGCTGGATTGACAAGTCTACAAAAAGCAGCTTGAAAAGTGTGCAAGATCAATGACAAAGATTAACTGACAGAGGAAGATTAAAGTAAACACGGGATGCTAAAGATATGCTAAGCTAAAAATGGAAGATCTACTTTTCTATAAATAGAAATGACAAGTGACAGTTTAGAAAAGCTAATAACATGTTTATTATCCACTGTGTAAACCAGCAGTTAGCTGAGTTATAAAGTCAACACTGGTCCTCTAGTTAGAAGTAACAATTTAGATCAAATCTCTTGTATCTCTCTCAAGAAGAAGCTGGGCTCTTTAACATCAAAGAGCTTAGAAATTTTGTAGCAAAATAGTCTTAATTTTTAATATAAAAATTAAGTGAGTTTTGAAGATTTGTATTCTTTATTTTATGCAAGTTTAAATTCTGCATGAACACTTTTCTATACAAGATTTAATTTACTTTTTTCAACCATTAACTTTCAAGAAAAACCTAAAATCAGAAAAATACATTCAACCCCCCCCCTCTGTGTGTGATTCATTACCTAACAAGTAGTATTAGAGCAAAATCTGAAAGTAAACAGATTCAAGATCTTGGAAGGATGAATACACAGAAAATCAGTAGCATCAAAATTTCTACCTTTGACAAAGCTAACTACACTCTTTGGAAAAAGAAAATGATGCTCTTTATCAGGATGGCCGATCCATTCTATATTCAGATTCTCAAGAATGGACCCATCATTCCTATGGTAAGAGTTGAGGAATCTACAGATGGAGACATGGTCATACCAGCTCATTATGCTCCAAAAAATCCTGCTGAGTATTCTGATCCTGAAAAGGAGAAAGTTTCCCTGGATAACTGTTAGGGCGAAAATACGCGCTAATAATACACGCAAGTATACACGTTCGCAAGTAATATAGAATACTTTCTAGTTCGTTCCCACAGAGACTCAGACTAATTATGTTCAATTAAACTCACTCACCAATATATGATTACTTCTCAATGTTAAAACAATAACACTTAGATTTGATTAATTAATTATTAACTACAATTAACTACTAGAATTAAGCACTTAATTAACACTTAAATTAACAATATTAAAAAACTCATGAGATCACAACTTCATTACTACTTCCTTCAATAGTCATTGTTATTACCCTTAGCATGCAACAGTTATGATATTAATCGAATAACACGAAACTGATAAAAGCCAACTTTCATTGTACTAATACCATTCTACCAAACATCCACAATTAAGATAGAAGTTGAATAAGCATCAATTATGTTGAGTCCCTATATGTCTACAGAAATTGACAACATAACGATTTAAGAACAAGTTATTCCTTTTGATTACACAGGGCGAATAAAACGGTTAGAGTTACCCACTAATCATGCAAAATCTTACATGAACCTATGCTAGCATGGCAAGTTCTAAATCTCAAGATCCACCGTCGCTTCACAAGAGATTAACACCCTATCTTATATGTTCGCGATGCACATAAGACGAATTCGCACAACCAATACTAGATATCATACAATCATCACACACTAAGGTATTAAACAACTAACTAAAGAATTCCATAATAAATCCGTTACGACCCCATGATCACGATTAGCCCATGATAGTACTCATCGTCATCATGGGTTCATATGAAAACATGATAAATAAATACAAGAGAATAATAACTAAACTAATTATATTAAACCAGAGTACGTCACAAGAGTAAATAGGTTCAAAGCAAAGAAAACTAGCATCCAACGTTACAACGAAATAAAGAATCACAAGAAAATATGCTTCCTCTTCGTTGCAGTGTGCTAAAACGGTCTTCTTCCTTATCGCCTTCGCTCCTTGATTAATACAACGATCCAACCTTTGTGAAACGTCTCTGAAATCTATTTATATAGGAGTCCCATAAAACCCAGATTACTCAGAATTTGGAAGCCAAACAGAAATAAGAGTCTAAAATAATTATTCTGAATTCACGACCCTGTGCGGCCGCTCAGCATAGCTGAGCGGGCGCTCAGACCCTTTCTGGAAAAATGATTTGTTTGCTCCGTTTCTTCGCTGCAATCTGCTCCTCTCTTCCCACTTACAATGCTAGACACATGCCAAGGCTTATTATAGATGAATTCTCTCCCGAAATGCAACTAATATCCTGAAATGCACAAACACTAGAAAAACGCATCAAATACGCAAAATACTTGATTTCAAGACACCAATTTAAGTTATTATAAGACGTTCTAAGTGGTATAAAATGCCACTTATCACACCCCCAAACTTAAATCGATGCTTGTCCTCAAGCGTCACAGACTCAAAAACAAAATAAAAATATGCATGAATTCAATCTATATGAAATGCAATGATCCCCCTTACTACGACCAAACCAACCAACTTACGACATCTCAACAAATGCAATTAGGCGACTAAAGATCAATCAAATCATGCAAACTAACATATAGCCAGAAACGTGGTGTGTGCTAGTGCTTAACAAATATGCTTCGGAACTAGATCAATTATCATGACTCAACTATCATCAAGGCAATCACATAATTATACAAAGAATAAAAATTCTAGGCACAAAGTGACTTATAACACTACAAGAATCCTGGAGCTTATTACGGAATCATGCTTTTTATTTATAACAACAATGCTTATTTGACCGTGCAATGAGCGAGGTCCACAAAAGACTTATACAATGGCATCCATGTAGCGAGCGTTAGGTTAGCGGATCCCAGACTACAAAAGCCTTAGGTCACTAGGCACAAAGTCCCCTAAGAACTTAATAACTCGAATACCAAAGAGCCCACTCGTGATCAATTATGCATTAACTCTTTATTATTTTTTTTCTTTTTTTTTCAAAATTTCTGAGCAAGTGCGTTTCTTTCTATCTTGCTCAACCCTAGACTACTCGCATAAACATACGAGCCGGCTACTAGCCATTTGACGCCTAGCCACAATTAGCAACGAATTCCATTTTTTACTCCATTTTTTTCTTTTCATGCCTTTATCACTAAGAACCTATTATAAAATTCTAAGCATAATAAATAGATTAACCTCGAAAATAATCAGACCATAACAACCATCTAGTCCTTAAGCATTCTCTAAGACTTAGTGAAAATACAAGTGTTTCTAGCATCCATATCAACCTACACGACTCAACATCACTTTAACGCTATCACTACACTCGCATCGACATCACAAATCAATTGGTAAATCAGCGCAAAAGGGATCATGGCATATGCATAAGCTACATGACATGATAAACAAATAAAGCTATAAATAAATAAATAAAAAATTATATGGCAAAAATTATGCAATTATATGAACTAAACTATCATGAATATGCAACTATATGACACACACACAAAATATTCTTTAACTACCACCCCCAAACTTAAAATCTTCACTGTCCCCAGTGAAGGCAGTAGAAAGGAACACAGGGTATACCTACTCAGAGAGATCATCATCATCATCACCCTCAGAGGGTGGGGTATCAGGAGGCGGATATGCAGAGTCCTCACCAAAAACTGGCCACCGGATATCATCTCCAAGGCCTCGAAAAGCGGTCCCTAGTGCAAGGGTGAGCTCCTGAGCAAACCTGCTCTGCGTCTCGTACATAGCATCCATCCTCCGTGAAAGCCTCCTATACTGGGCATCAGCCATCCCAGCACCCTCCTGAGCTCTAGAAGAACCAGCCTCATCATGCCTTGGCCTCGCCATGGTAGCACCTCGTGCTAGACGCCCTCCTAGAAGATGATAACCCAGCCCATGCTCCTCAGGCTCACCACCGGTCCACTCCTACATCGCATTCAGAGTCCCGGAGTCAATAGGAGCGGCCGGAAACTGCAACTGCTCATGAGACGACCACTGAACTCCTACCGCTCGACAAAACTTGGTAACCGTAGATGCATAAGGGATGTTCATGTGCTTAGCTCCCCTCAAAAACTTCAGAATTCCCTGGTAGATGAACTCACCAAGGTCCATATAGTACTCCTCATTCAAAATTCTCCACAACAACTGTGCTCTCTCAATTGTGACCTCATGTGCATGCGAAGAAGGCAAAATATTAGCATAAATAAACGCATTCCATGCACGGGCATACCTGTTCATCGCGATCGCTGGAAAGTGACGATACTCATTAGTTCCGGTCTTGAAGGTCCATACTGTGCCCGGCCTATAGAGAGTAGCACAAATCAAATCCAAGTCAAAATCCTCAGCAGACTTCTCGTTCCAGTTCTCCTCCGTGGGCTTCCTCTGTCTCTGCCCAATCACACGGCGAATCGCCGCAGGGTGATAATCCACCGTCATCCCCCGGACCACATAATACACATTCTTCTCGGCCTTCGCGTTCGCATAGAACTCGCGAACCACACTCATCGGCACTGCTTCAGGTGACTCACAAAAAGCTATCCACCCCTTCTCAGCAATCATAGGTAACAACTCACCATCCCTCCCCGATGGTAAGAATCCCCTCTCCTTCAAAATTGGATTCCCCAGAAGCCTAGTGTACTCCTCCTCAGCAGCCCTATCATTCAAACGAGGCCTCGCTGTGGCGCCCTCCAAACCCGGGTCAGAAGTTTGTGGTCCACACACACACCTTATTTATAACCTGCTTATAACAATAATAAAGATAATAATAATATGCAGTGACCCTACTTACCAACCACCACAGACCGCAACAGGTTAAAGTATGCACACAAGCCAAATACACTATTATATTACAAAACATTCAAATCCCAAACATTCCAACTCAAAACTGAGTATTAAACATTTTTACAAACTTTTACAACTTAAATGATCCCAAAAGAAGCCTACTAGCTCAAATGGATCAACCTGAACCCCTAACTCTCGCGCTGGACTGGGGATCCTCGTTACCAACTGGTTCCTTTTTAACTGGAAAGAACATAAACAATATCGTACAAATGAGCTAACTAGCTCAGCAAGTCACAATGACAAAACTGAGAATAATGATCATCAGGTGAATATGGTTATGACATCAGGTGAACAATGGATTATGATTTAGAATTGGATATTATATTTTTATTTTAAAAACCAAGGTTAGGCTGCTGATCAGTCACACACTAACCCCGAGCAAAGCACACACATTCGCTCTAACTACTGGATCCAAGGCACACATTGGCCTAACTTGACCATTATATGGTCTGACCACGAATCTAGTCCACAATTTTATAAAAACAATCCAATTCTAGCATAATAACAGAATAAGCAATAATAAACGATAAACAGAATCATTAAAAACATTGGATGTTTAATAATGAAATGGTTTCAATCTTCATGGGGATGAATATGGCATTTCCAAAGCTTAGCTGTTGGGTAATGAAAGAATTGGATAACAAGGAATCAGTGTTTCAAGGTTTCAAGGATTTGGCCTTTCAAAGCATATGATACAATGGTTTGAGTATGTAGGTAATTCGATTCAGTGTTCGGTATTTAGTTTGTATGTATTTGTGGAGTAGTATTGTATACTTGAGGTTCGTATTTGGGTATACAATAATCAATGGCTTAGAAAGAATAAGGTTTACGGTTCAAGATCAATAACTGGAATCAGGGTTTGGGTTTCAGTGCTTCAAAGCACTTGCAATATCAACAGGACTACCAAGTACTACAATATCTCGAGAAAGTTCAGAACACTTGCCTGGTATTAGCTTATTATACTGTTTCGTTTTCAAAACTTCAGGGACTGAAATGCAATTTGGCAAAGTTCACCGTCAAACTTCGCCGGAAAATTCCTGTCTCGCCGGAGAAGGCATTCCAGGTACAGTCACACCACCACAAGCTCCAGAATTAAACTACATATCACCAGGAATCTATATCTGCAATCAAAATACATCAATAACCCCAGACTTGGCCGGAAATTGGCCAAGAACATCGCCGGTTTCCGGCGAACATCGGAAATTTTAAAAACACAACTCCCTTCGATTCAGACATCCTCTGTTAATGAGCTAATACCAATGGATTGCAAATTTCATAAGGAACACAACCCACTATAAATCAACAGCTAATAACCCCTAAATCAAAACCCCCCAAATTTCAATTGAAAATATTCATACGGGTTATAAACCCTAATTTTAAAATTCGAAAATCAAACTCAAATTTGAACATGTTATTGAAATCCAAATCAGACGTATGATATATCAAAATCATCAGGAAAACAAGCTCTACAACATGCAATCATCAAATCATACAAACAATCATCCGAACAAAAATTCATATTTTTAATAAAAATAATTCGAAAAATAATTCGAAATTAAATAAAAATATAGAAAAATAAGCTTGATTTCTGCAGTAAAACGAAGCTCAGAATCTGATAGTACTCCTCAAATCCTTCGTTTTGGTTACTCAAGCTTTGAAAACAGAGATCAGTAACGCCTTCGTTTTGTTGTTTGATTCTTAGAATAGTTTATGAAATTAGGGTTTTTCTCTGGAAAATTATATAATTACTATCTGCAAATGATTTTGATACGAAATAAAATACGGGAAAAGGCTATTTATAATTACGGAAAATTAGTATCCCGTTGGATCATTCCGGATATGAAACGGTACGTTTATTTATAAAAACTGATCCAAACATTATCGGTTTTCGGGATAATTATCCAAATCAGTACAATTTGTATTGCGGTCTTGGTCTCAGCGCCTGGTTACATGTATTACGAGGTGATAATTGTGATAGTTTAATAAAAAGCTCCCGTTTATCGAAAATACGAGTTTTATTGATTTACCGAAACGAATATTGTATCGAAAATGTTACGCCGGGACCCGCGCATGACAAACCGTACGCCGGATCGAAAAAGTCAAAACATGAAATATGCTCGGAATATTACAATTAGGTTAGGAAGGAGTTCTCGGAAGAGTTTCGGGTTCTAAAAATGTAACAACGGATGACGTCGGTTGGTTCCCGTTTTTATAGAATAGATTTTAAATACCCAGGAAAAGATTTTATAAATTTCATACGATCCTTATAAATCCATAAATCAACATAAAAATAATTAGGAAGATATGATAATTATCTATATTTTATTTTGGACATATAAAAATTAAAATACTCAATTAATATTATTTTTGAATATCCACACACAGATAACACTTAACAATTAATTCACAGAATAAATACTGAACACACATATAATAATTATTTAATAGCAAAAATAATTACACGATATATCCCGGATATTACATCCTTCCCCCCCTTAAAAGGATTCTGTCATCAGAATCTCCTAAGAAAACAAATGAGGGTACTTTTCTCCCATATCACTTTCTAACTCCCAGGTTGACTCTTCAACCTTTGGGTTTCTCCACAATACTCTTACTAACTTTACCACTTTATTTCTCAATACTTTCTCTCTCTCCTCTAGAATCTTTATCGGACTCTCTACATATGACAAATCTGCCTGAAGCTCTATTGGCTCATATTCTATTACATGCCTGGAGTCTGGATTGTACTTCTTAAGCATTGATATGTGAAAAACATTGTGAATGTCCTCCTTGTGCAGTGGTAACGCCAACTCGTAAGCTACTTTGCCAATGCGCTTTAGGATCTCAAAAGGTCCGACATATCTTGGGCTTAGCTTCCCTTTCTTTCCAAACCTCGTTAGTCCTTTCCATGGTGATACTTTCAGTAATACTAAGCTTCCTTCTTCAAATTCCATGTCCTTCCTTGACTGGTTTGCATATTTCCTTTGACGGTCTTGTGCTGCTATCAACCTTTTCTGAATTACTTCAACAACTTCCTTTGTTTGCTGCACCAATTCAGGTCCAAGTATCTTGCGTTCTCTTACTTCGTCCTAATATACTGGAGATCTACATTTGCGTCCATAAAGAGCTTCATAGGGTGGCATCCCAATGCTGGCGTGATAACTGTTGTTGTAAGCAAACTCTACCAGAGGTAAATGCTCGTCCCAACTTCCTTTGAAATCAATAGCACAAACACGTAACATATCCTCGATTGTCTGGATCGTTCTTTCACTTTGGCCGTCCGTCTGGGGATGATAGGCCGTACTCATATTTAATCTCGTTCCCAAACATTCTTGAAAACTCTTCCAAAATCTTGAATTAAACCTTGGATCTCGATCAGATACAATAGATACTGGAACTCCATGACGAACTACGATTTCGTTCAGGTGCATATGGACTAACTTGTTGAGCGAAAATCTTTCATTTATAGGCAGAAAATGAGCTGACTTGGTAAGTCTATCCACTATAACCCAAATGGCATCAAGGTTAGCCCTTGTTCTTGGTAATCCAACTATGAAATCCATGGTAATATGTTCCCACTTCCACTCTGGAATCTCCAATGGCTGTAACAATCCACTTGGTCTCTGATGCTCTGCTTTAACTCTCTGACAGGTATAACATTTGCTAACCCATTCCGCAATTTCCCTCTTCATATCTGGCCACCAATAATTCTCCTTTAAATCCCTGTACATTTTGGTACTCCCTGGATGGATGGAATATCTTGAACTATGTGCCGCTTGTAAAATTTCATTCTTCAACTCTATCACCGGTAGAATCCAAATTCTAGATGAAAACCTCAGAATACCTTGATTATCCTTTTGCGTCATAATTCTTCACCTACCAAACAATTTATATCTTGATCCATTACATCTTCCTGACATTTCTTTATTTTCTCCAACAACTCCGGCTGGAAAGTCATACTGTACACTTTTGCTTCATCGGGCTTGTGAACTTTAATCTCCAATTCCAATTTATGAAATTCTCTATATATCTCTTCGGGTACTGATAACACATTTAACCTTTCCTTCCGAGTTAACGCATCTGCTACAACGTTCGCTTTACCGGGATGATAATTAATCGAGCAATCATAATCTTTGATCAATTCTAACCATCTCCTTTGCCTCATATTAAGTTCCTTTTGGGTGAATATATACTTCAAACTTTTGTGATCCGTATAAATCTCACACTTCTCTCCATACAGGTAATGTCTCCAAATCTTCAAAGCAAACACTATGGCTGCTAGCTCCAAATCATGAGTAGGATACTTCTGTTCGTGTGGTTTCAATTGCCTTGACGCATACGCAATCACCTTATCGTGCTGTATTAGAACACATCCTAATCTTTTGTGAGAAGCATCGCTATAAATTACGAAATTCCCTTGATCGTCTGGAAGTGACAAAACGGGTGTCGTGATTAATCTTTGCTTCAATTCCTGAAAACTTCCTTCGCACTTGTCATTCCATATAAACTTTTCATTCTTTCATGTAAGCTTTGTCAGTGGTGTTGCAATCCTTGAGAAATTTTGAACGAATCGACGATAATATCCCGCTAATCCTAAGAAACTTCTTACCTCGGTGGGTGTTCTCGGTCTCTCCCAATTCGTAATTGCCTCGATCTTTGCTGGGTCCACTTTGATCCCTTCATTACTGACTATGTGTCCTAAGAACTGAACCTCCTGTAACCAAAACTCACACTTTGAGAATTTAGCATATAACTTCTTTTTCCTTAAAATCTCCAAAGCTGTTCTCAAATGTTCCGCATGATCCTTTTCCGTCTTTGAATAAATTAAAATATCATCAATAAACACAATAACGAACTTGTCCAAATACTCCTTAAAAATTCTATTCATCGGGTCCATAAATGCTGCCGGGGCGTTGGTCAATCCAAAAGACATTACTAAAAATTCATAATGTCCATACCTTTTTTAGAAAGCTGTCTTTGGTATATCTTCTGGCTTGATCTTCAGTTGATGATATCCCGATCTTAAATCAATTTTGGAGAAGTACTTGGCTCCCTTAAATTGGTCAAACAAATCGTCAATTCTGGGTAATGGATACTTGTTCTTGATTGTAAGCTTATTAAGCTCCCTATAGTCGATGCACAGTCTCATGCTTCCATCTTTCTTCTTGACAAATAATACCGGGGCTCCCCACGGGGATACACTGGGTCTGATTACTCCTTTCTCTAACAACTCCTGCAATTGCTTCGCTAGCTCTTTCATCTCGACAGGCACCATTCTGTATGGGGCCTTGGATACTGGTTCTGCTCCAGGTGCTAAGTCGATTGCAAACTCAATTTCTCTGTCTGGAGGAAGTCCTGGTAACTCATCGGGAAACACGTCTGGAAATTCATTCACTACTGGAATATCTTCAAGTTTTGCTGGCTCCTGACTTCTGTCGATCACATATGCTATGAAATGCTCGCATCCTTGCTGTAATAACTTTTTGGCTTGAATCATTGTTAAGAACTTCTTTACTTATTTCTGGCCCTTGAACGTTACTATTCTTTCATCTGGCATCTTCACCATTACCTTCTTATTTCGACAATCGATCTGGGCATCTTGCTTAGATAACCAATCCATTCCTAATATAACGTCAAATTCTCCTAACTTAAATGGTATCAAATCTACACAAAACTTACTACCAGAAATCTCAATCTCATAATTCCCACAAACTTGATTAACAGATACACGTTCTTGATTTGCTAATTCCACAATCATCATTTCATTTAAATACTCTACTGGACAATTTAACTTACTAACAAAATCTTGTGAAACAAACGATCGAGTTACTCCCGAATCTATTAACACTTTGGCACATAAAGAATTCACATTAAGCGACCCTGCCACGACATCCGTATCGTGGATAGCATCCTTCACAGACATGTCAAAAACTCTAGCCCTTTGAGTCTCATTCACTGTTGGGGTAGATCCCATAATCCTTAGTGCATTACTGACTGGGGCTGGTGTCTTGCAATCCCTGGCTATATGTCCTGGCTTTCCACATTTAAAGCACGTAAATCCAATGGCTGGAACCTTCACTGCCGAATTCCGGATAGGCTGATCCTTATTTGCTGGTTCTCTTGCTGGCTGATTTCGGCTCTCCCTCGAATAGTGCCCTTTCTGGTTGTATTTGAAACATACCACAGTTAACTTATTGCAGACTCCTCCATGCTTCTTTCCACATACTTGACAATCTGGAAAAGTTAGTCTCAACTGATTTGACTGACTCACATTAACTGGACGGTTGCCCTGACTTCCGTCGCCTGCATTCTGTCTCTTAAAATTAAAATTTCTCCCTGGCTAAAACTTGCCTTTCTTAACATTTGGAAACTTCCCTGGTTGTGACTGACCTTCATTCCCTTCAAATCTCCTTTTCTTGCTTTCCTTCTCCTTCTGTGACATCTCACTCTCTGTCTCCGCGATCATGGCCTTCTGTACCACTCCTGCATAGGTCTCCAACTCAAAAATAGCTACCTTCCCTCTGATCCATGGCTTCAAGCCTTGCTGGAATCTCTTAGCTTTCTTCCTGTCAGTATCCACATACGACGACACATACCTTGACAATTCTTCAAACTTACTTTCATAATCTGCCACCGACATATTCCCTTGCTTTAATTCTAAAAACTTCAGCTCCATCTGATCTTGAATAAACTGAGTAAAATACTTTTTTAGAAACAATTCCTTAAACCTCTCCCAAGTAATAACATCTGTACCTTCCAATATCTTCACCATCTCCCACCAATAGGTGGCCTCATTCTTCAGATAGTAACTTGCAAACTCAACTTTCTGCTCCTCTTTCACTTTTACTAAGGCAAATGCCTTTTCTATTTCCTTTAACCAAACATTTGCTTCAATCGGCTCTAAGGAACCCTTGAATTCTGTTGGATTTACTGCCTGAAAAGTTTTGAAAGTTACCTAGGGATTGGTCTGCCTTTGTTGTTGTTGTGCCAGGTGAACTGTTTGTTGGGCCAAGATTTGAAGAATCTGGGCTATTGCTGGGTCTATGGGTCCTGGGTTTGCATTCTGGTTTGTATCATCTTGGTTGTTATTGTTGTTGTTGTTGGTTTCTTCATTCTGGGTGTTGGTGCGGGTATTTCTTCTGGGAGGCATTTTCTGTAAAGAATCAAACAACTTATTTAGCTTTTGAATCAAATCTTTTACATAAGAGAAAAGTTTTGTAAAACAGAAATATCTCTTTTTGAAAATATTTGTAACTAAGTAAATTGCATGCTTCTTTACAGAATATAAACAGTTATGAAAAACAGGGTACATGGTATCATAGGGTATAACTGGTGCAATAAATAAGGTAAGGTAAAACATGTGTAATAAAGTAAATGATAGTAATGGAAAGGAAAAGGTACTGATATATATAGATCAAAAGTTTTGGGTAGTACAAGCGTAAAGACGCTTCAGAAGTAAAAGCAAAAGGGTACAATAACCTACTCACTAATCAGCATAGCTAGTCTATAAATACAACTCATAAGTCTACTGATACACACTACACACTACTGTACATACTACTCAGTCATAATAACACTGCTCAGTATCTCCATCTCTGGATCTCTGACTCATGGCAAGTCTGGACCTCCAATCTCCTCAAGCTCCTCTAGAACCCACTTAGCCCACTCCACTAAGAAATCAGGGGTGATGTCCTTATGTGTAGCCTTAGCAATCCTCACTGCAGCTGTTCTACGAAATGCCTGTAGCCTCTCTCTGAGTCGCCTCTCACCACTCCCAACCTCTCTGGTACACATAATATGTAGTAACTCCTGAATCTGGCCCTGAAGGAATCGCTGCTCCATAAGGCAAACCTCAAACTGATGATATGGGACAGGATAGGAAGAGAACTGGAAAGGTACTCCTGTAACTGAATGACTAGTAAAGCCTGAATCAGCAGGTGGGGGTCCTCTGACAGGTGGCCTTATGCCTGGGGGTGGAATAGCCTGCAGTGGTACGGGCTGCAACATAGGTGGAGGTAGAATAGCCAATGCTGGTGGAATAACAGGACGTGGATCTAATGATGGTGCTCCAACTGAAGGTTCTGAGTGATCAGCTGATATGGGGATAAAAGAGTCAGCCATCGCTGCTATCTGAAATCATATCACAATATAAGAATCTCGAATCATGACGCGAATTATACTAGTACCTGTATATCGAAGCACTCAACCTCTCGACGTTCTATCTTTCTATTCCTTACTTCTAATCCTAACCCTCTACCCATTCCCAATATCCTAGGCTTGTGTCAGTGACATATAACCTGTAGCTCTGATACCAAACCTGTGGCGCCCTCCAAACCCGGGTCAGAAGTTTGGGGTCCACACACACACCTTATTTATAACCTGCTTATAACAATAATAAAGACAATAATAATATACAGTGACCCTACTTACCAACCACCACGGACCGCAACAGGTTAAAGTATGCACACAAGCCAAACACACTATTATATTACAAAACATTCAAATCCCAAACATTCCAACTCAAAACCGAGTATTAAACATTATTACAAACTTTTACAACTTAAATGATCCCAAAAGAAGCCTACTAGCTCAAATGGATCAACCTGAACCCCTAGCTCTCGCGCTGAACTAGGGATCCTCGTTACTAACTGGTTCCTTTTTAACTGGAAAGAACATAAACAATATCGCACAAATGAGCTAACTAGCTCAGCAAGTCACAATGAGAAAACTGAGAATAATGATCATCAGGTGAATATGGTTATGACATCAGGTGAACAATGGATTATGATTTAGAATTGGATATTATATTTTCATTTTAAAAACCAAGGTTAGGCTGCTGATCAGTCACGCACTAACCCCGAGCAAAGCACACAGCATCGCTCTAACTACTGGATCCAAGGCACACATTGGCCTAACTTGACCATTATATGGTCTGACCACGAATCTGGTCCACAATTTTATAAAAACAATCCAATTCTAGCATAATAACAGAATAAGCAATAATAAACGATAAATAGAATCATTAACAACATTGGATGTTTAATAATGAAATGGTTTCAATCTTCATGGGGATCAATTTGGCATTCCAAAGCTTAGCTGTTGGGTAATGAAAGAATTGGATAACAAGGAATCAGTGTTTCAAGGTTTCAAGGATTTGGCCTTTCAAAGCATAGGATACAATGGTTTGAGTATGTAGGTAATTCGATTCAGAGTTCGGTATTTAGTTTGTATGTATTTGTGGAGTAGTATCGTATACTTGAGGTTCGTATTTGGGTATACAATAATCAATGGCTTAGAAAGAATAAGGTTTACGGTTCAAGATCAATAACTGGAATCAGGGTTTGGGTTTCAGTGCTTCAAAGCACTTGCAATATCAACAGGACTACCAAGTACTACAATATCTCGAGAAAGATCAGAACACTTGCCTGGTATTAGCTTATTATACTGCACTCGCTTTCAATTCCAACCGTCTTACTCCTCGACTACCTGTTTTCCTTTCCTACGTCTTGCCTCTTCTGCTCGCATATCATAAGCATCTATCAATATTCAACTCATACGATTCTATTCAACACATACTTCTATCTACCCTTCGTTTCAACCAAATTCGATTAACGGATTGAAAGTTACGCGATAAACCAGTAAACATCGAATATACAGACCGGCAGTCAACCAACAAGTCACATATAACACATAATACGTCACATAATCAATGATATATCATTTATAAAGGAGACTCGGGTCATAAATAGGCTCTCGGGTATTTAAAATGATTTTTAAAACATTTTTCGGAATTAAAACGGGTCGTTGGATCCGTTTCGGAATATTAAACAGGGTTCGGTTGGCCAATTCTGGCTTCAAAAAAATTTTATAATAATTATCGAGCCTTGAAAATAATTTAGAATAATATTTTAAAGCTCGAAACTATTTTTCGGAATTTTTAAATCATTTTTAAATAATTAAATCTAATTAAAAAATTAATTAAAATCAATTAATAATTAATTAAATCAATTAATCAATTAATTTTCGAATTAATTGACCAATTAATCAATTAAAAATTAACTGAAATTAATTAACTAATTAATTCATATTTGTTTTTGAATTAAAAATAATTTTTGGAATTAAAATAATAATTTTTAGAATTTTCAAAAATTAAAAAATGAATTTTTATAATAAAAATAAATAGGAAATATGGTTTTTGAACATTTTTAAAACATGAATCCAATTTTTGCAAATTCTGAAAACCTCAGGGACCTAACTGTTTCGTTTTCAAAACTTCAGGGACTGAAATGCAATTTGGCAAAGTTCACCGTCGAACTTCGCCGGAAAATTCCTGTCTCGCCGGAGAAGGCGTTCCAGGTACAGTCACACCACCACAAGCTCCAGAATTAAACTACATATCACCAGGAATCTATATCTGCAATCAAAATACATCAATAACCCCAGACTTGGCCGGAAATTGGCCAAGAACATCGCCGGTTTCCGGCGAACATCGGAAATTTTAAAAACACAACTCCCTTCGATTCAGACATCCTCTGTTAACGAGCTATATACCAATCAATTGCGAATTTCATAAGGAACATAACCCACTGTAAATCAACAGCTAATAACCCCTAAATCAAAAACCCCCAAATTTCAATTGAAAATATTCATACGGGTTATAAACCCTAATTTTAAAATTCGAAAATCAAACTCAAATTTGATCATGTTATTGAAATCCAAATCAGACATATGATATATCAAAATCATCAGGAAAACAAGCTCTACAACATGTAATCATCAAATCATACAAACAATCATCCGAACAAAAATTCATATTTTTAATAAAAATAATTCGAAATTAAATAAAAATATAGAAAAATAAGCTTGATTTCTGCAGTAAAACGAAGCTCAAAATCTGATAGTACTCCTCAAATCCTTCGTTTTGGTTACTCAAGCTTTGAAAACAGAGATCGATAACGCCTTCGTTTTGCTGTTTGATTCTTAGAACAGTTTATGAAATTAGGGTTTTTCTCTGGAAAATTATATAATTACTATCTGCAAATGATTTTGATACGAAATAAAATACGGGAAAAGGCTATTTATAATTACGGAAAATTAGTATCCCGTTGGATCATTCCGGATATGAAACGGTACGTTTATTTATAAAAACTGATCCAAACAGTATCGGTTTTCGGGATAATTATCCAAATCAGTACAATTTATACTGCGGTCTTGGTCTCAGCGCCTGGTTATACGTATTACGAGGTGATAATTGTGATAGTTTAATAAAAAGCTCCCGTTTATCGAAAATACGAGTTTTATTGATTTACCGAAATGAATATTGTATCGAAAATGTTACGCCGGGACCCGCGCAGGACAAACCGTACGCCGGATCGAAAAAGTCAAAACATGGAATATGCTCGGAATATTACAATTAGGTTAGGAAGGAGTTCTCGGAAGAGTTTCGGGTTCTAAAAACGTAACAACGGATGACGTCGGTTGGTTCCTCTTTTTATAGAATAGATTTTAAATACCCGGAATTTTTTTTTATAAATTTCATATGATCCTTATAAATCCATAAATCAACATAAAAATAATTAGGAAGATATGATAATTATCTATATTATATTTTGGACATATAAAAATTAAAATACTCAATTAATATTATTTTTGAATATCCACACACAGATAACACTTAACAATTAATTCGCAGAATAAATACTGAACACACATATAATAATTTAAGTGTTATCTTAACATTGAGAAGTAATCATACATTGGTGAGTGAGTTTAATTAGACAATAAATTAGTCTGAGTCTCTGAGGGAACGAACTAGAAAGTATTCTATATTACTTGCGAACGCGTATACTTGCGTGAATATTAGTGCGTGATTTCACCCTAACAAGTTTTTGGCGCCGCTGCCGGGGACTCGGCGTATTTGTTTAGTTTATGTACTTACCATCATTGGTCATTAGGACTCAGTGGTTAGGACGTAGTAGTTAATTACTCTTTTCGGTTGTGTTTCAAGTACTTTAGCAACCGTTTATGCAAACTCGTTCTCGTGCTCGCAAGAGGACCTTAGATACAGCTGAGGAGAAAGACGAAGTTCTTGATAACCCGGAGAAGTTAGATTTTGAGGATTCGGATTCAGGAACTGAGCAGAAAGAACCAGTAAACATGGGAGATCGTATTGTTCAAGCTGATCCAGCTCTTATGGATTTTTCTCGGCCTAAAATTGATGACATCCAGTCAAGCATCCTTCATCCGGCTATTCAAGCTAACACCTTTAAAATCAAGCCGGGCACTATTCAGATGGTGCAGAATTCTGTTTCTTTTGGAGGAGCGGCAACTGAAGACCCCAACATGCACATAAGGAATTTTGTCGAGATCTGCAGCACTTTTAAGTATAATGGCGTGACTGATGAGGCTATCAAGGGAACACCAAAACTTGGCATTTGGTACCCTAGAGATTCTGGTTTTGATCTAACTAGTAATTCAGATGCAGATTATGCAGGTTGTAAAATAGAGAGAAAAAGCACAACAGGAACCTGTCAATTTCTAAAGAACAAGCTTGTGTCCTGGTTCAGTAAAAAGCAAAATTCAGTTTTTACTTCTACAGCTGAAGCTGAATATATTGCTGCTAGTAGTTGTTGTGCACAGATTTTGTGGATGAAAAACTAATTGTTGGACTATGGTCTATAAGTGGGTAGAATTCCCATTTTCAGTGATAATACAAGTGCAATTTCCATCAATGAAAATCCAGTGCAGCATTCAAGAACAAAGCACATAGACATCATGTGATGAATGGTACTGTGGAACTTCATTTTGTTCCAAGTGAAAAGCAGCTTGCAGATATCTTTATCAAGCCACTTGATGAATCCACCTTTTCAAGGTTGGTAAGTGAGTTAGGTATGCTTAATTATTCTTGAATCATTTCAGATATTTTTGCAAGTTATAATACATCCAGAAACTTAATTGATTTTTCTGTTTTGGATGAAATTTTGGCTAATTCAAAATTTACATCCCGATGGATGCTCATTATCCATCGAGTTTGATCATCCGTCAGAATATTATTTGTTAATAAGAATCAATTATTTTTCTGGAATATTTTATAACTCGACGGATAATTGATTTATCCTCATCCGTCGAATTGTCTCAATCTTAGCCGTCGGAATTCTAGATATTATCCATCGAGTATACTTACACTTTGTAAGCATAACACGACGGATAATTGAAAGAATTTTTACAGTTTATTTATTTTCAAACGGCTATTTTGGGCAATTTTAATTGGTTACTTTATTTCACTTTATTATTTTTGTCAGTTTATTTATGAGATAGTATAAAAGCAGAATTCATTTTATTCTATTCTTTTATTATTCTCAAGAATCAATTACCCTAACTTCTTTCTTCCTCAAAAGCAAATACTCTCTCTGCAAATTTAAAATCTCTAACAATGGCACTAGTAGTCAAAATCATGTCTCAAACTGGATATATCTATGAAAAGAACAACTTCACAGCCCTTGTGAAGAAGAAGATTCAACAGTCTGGAGATTTTCACAAAATGATGGATTTTGTGAAAGGCTGTAAACTCAACTATGCGATGCTGGAATCTCCCACAATATACTGTGAGGTTGTAGAGGAGATATGGACAACTGCCGTGTACAACTCAACTGACAAGACCATAACTTTCACTCTCAAAGGTAAGCAGTTTTACATTAATAGTGACATTGTTAAAGCATGCTTTAGAATTCCAGATAACACTGCTACTGTTCCATACACAGACACTGATATAGTTAACATGCTAAATTCCATGGGCTATACACTTACTACCTCTAAGTTAAGTGAAATTAGGAGGTTAGGTCTTAGAAAGGAATGGATCTTTTTATGTGATGTGGTAACTAAGGTATTTTCTGGTAAGATTAGTAACTTTGATTCTGTTAACATTTCCATGCTTTACATGCTAGTTACTGATAAGTACTTTAATTTCAGTGACTTGGTCTTGTTTGAGTTAGGTTATAAGTTAGGAGAGCTTAATAAGAGAGGTAAAAGTGTCTATTATGCTAGATTCTTTATGATGCTTGCTAACCATCTTATTGAGAACATTACCGTTGAGACCCAACCAGCAAGCTGAATTGTTGGGTTCAAGAAAGGAGGATTATTGCAGATCTTAATAGGGCTAACCACTATAAAGAGGTGCCCCTCTTCTATTTTCCAGTCATGGAGGGTCCTCAGGTAAGTGAGGTAAGCTCTATTATCTCCGATCTTCCAACCTCACACATTTCTTTGCCTTCAAGTGTAGCAATGGCATCTGTGTCAATGGCCCAACAGATGCCTACCCAAGCTACCAAAACAACAATTTCTAAACCAAAAACTAAGAAAACCCCCTCTGGTTTCTTTCAAAAGAAATCAGTTGCAAAATCTACTAAACACAAAGAGGGGAGTATGAAGGTGAGTGAGCAAGGTGAGGGACAGGGTGAAAATCAAAGAAACCCTAAGGATAAGGCTGGTGATATGAGTGTACCCAAGCTTAGCCACACCATAATTTCCCAACAAACTGTGGTTGTTAATAAGGAAATAAGCTCAATTCTAGTTTCATCCTCCCAAAAGGATGTTACTATTGAAACAAGCTCCCAACCAGGAGCACAGATCAAGAGGGCTAGGGACACAAGTTCACCATAAACTTATGCTAGAAAGAAAAGATCAAAAACCCTTGGGGATGCACAGGGAACACACACAGTGCAAACTGGAGCTAAGGACCCAGTCACTGCACCATCTCAAAGTCAGATTGATGTGACTCCAATAAATATGGAGTCACAGCCAAAATCCTTAACAATTGAAGCACCTGAAACACCAAATTCACCCACACACTCACTGGATGTTGACATGATCAATACATCACTTCCAAATTCTCCATCTTTAAGTCTTTTGGAGAAGCCAAAAATCCAAGCAAATGAGCATCATCTTTTAGATGATTTGTTGGCTCACTTGCCATTCCTTTCTGAGTCTATTGAGATATCTGTGCCTAAATTTTCATCAATCTGCACAGAGTCTACAATAGTCTCCACTCCAAACCCATTCATTTCTTCTATAACGATGGATATTCATCATCTGTCGAGTAGTGATTGTATCCTGATGGATAAGCCTAACAGCAATCATCCATCGGATAGCCATACTACTGTCCCGATGGATATTCATCATCCATCGGGAGACTCTGCACAACTTCAAATTTCTTCACTTATCACAAGTGCAGAAGACTTAGTGGTAGTGCAATCACTCTTAGAACTGAGGGAAGAGAGTGAACTGAGTGAGAGGTTGGGTTGCTCCCAGGCAAAAGGAGAGAATATGATTGAACAATTGCAGTCCATTTTTTCAGGACTGGCAAAAGTGAGTGAGAAGAGTCCCACCTTAGATGGTGAAGGTGAGGGTGTGAGGGTGGGAAGTCAAGGAGAGCCCTTGATGCAAAAAGAAAGAGATCATGAGAGAAATGCATGTACTGGAGAGATAAGGATGGACACCATTGCTAGTGAGTCAATGAATGTCAATGATGCAGAAAGGAAAAGACTATTTCAGCAAGAATATCAAGTTGTCATAGATTCTATTTCCCTAGATGCTGAGACATTTACTCATCCTGTTACAGCTTATCAAACATTAGTTGTACAGGGCAATGAGGAGGCTGCAAGGATTCTTATTTTGGTGCATACTACTCAATCTTTACAAAGAGCAAAGGATGCAATCACTGCTATACCTTCAACTACTGGAAATGATTTTGAACTGGCTGAAGACCCATTTGGGGATGCTGGTGGGGATGATGAGGAAGACAGCATGAGCATAGGGGGAGATGTAGATGTCCCTTCCTGGATGCTAAAAAAAGAATGTTCCTACTCACATCTTCAATAAACTCTATTCAAGCTGATTCATGACACCCAAACAGCCATTCAGACATCTACAAATGTCAGCACAAAGAGACTATTAACAGCACATCTTGAAGCACTCCAGCTGCATAAGATCCAAGCTCTCCAACACAGTCAAAGTGTGGATGAAATCAAGCAGGAAGTCTTTGAAGTAAAACAGGATTTAATACAAGAGGTTGATCTCAATAGAAAAGGAAAGAATGAATGATGATTTAAATATGAATGAGACAACCATATTTGTACTCAAGATGGCCAGTCTTTCATACTATATGGCATACAACACATGATTAAGTGGCGTCCCACCAGACTCTTCGTCATTTTGACAAAGTGTCACATCATAATACTGCTTGTCTCGATCAAAAAGAAATATTTTGAGAAATAATTTGAAAAGGGACACGATAAATTTTTCTTTCCTTCTTGTCTCATATATTTATTACTGAAAGAAACTCACACATATTAAAGAATCAAGAAGAGTATACGCCGTCATGAAAAAGAATGACACCGTTGGTCGCCATCTACATTGCGCTTATGCATACTTTCAGGGCTCATTCTTGAGTCAAAGTGTGGATGAAATCAAGCAGGAAGTCTTTGTAGTAGATGGAATAACCAATACTGAGATAGCTCAAAAGCTAAGAAGGGAGGTTGATCTCAATAGAAAGGTTGAGGCCATAGACTCTAGATTATCTGATGTAGAGAAGTCAATGGCCAAGATACTTTCTAATCAAGAAACTCAGACTGCTCTACTCCAACAGTTGGTGGCTGCTCAACTCCCTTCCACTCTCCAACTTGATGCTAATAGAAAGGGGGAGAAAGGCTCATCTATTGAGGGGAAAAACAGCTCAACATCCAAGTCAGCAAAGTAATTGTGCCAACAATTGCATTCACAAAGCCACCAGCCATGGATAGCATTGACATCATAAATCTGGCAGCAACAAAATTGGAAAAAAATGACAAACTGCTAAAGATTGATGTAGCAGCAGCTGAGAAAGAACTAAAAGAGAAATGGATAAAATTGATGCTGAAATTCAACGAAAATTTGGACCAATTCAGAAACCAGACAAAGTCTTCAATCATCACTCTCAAGTCAAGCACATCTCTGTGAATGAAATGAGTTTGAATTATCTGGAAAAGGGTCAAACATCTTGCATCAAATCTCCAAAAGCAAAGCTGATCATGAAGCCTAAAAGAAACTACTCAAAGTTTTTAGACAAAATTCCTATGGATATTGTGTATGAAACACCTAGGCCAGATGAGAAGAAGCTGTTGGCTAGGTCAATTGCATTTTTCAAGGATCCAGCTAATTCAGCACTTAAAAGAAGAATTGCCAAGATTTACAGAAATGGTAAAGAAATCTGTGTGGTGGCTAGACACCCTCAGTTTGTAGAAGCTAAAAAGGAAGAGAAGGAAAGAATCAGGAAAGAAAAGAAGTAAGTTGCCTTAGATGCTAAGAAGCTCAAACAAAAGAAAGAGAAAGTTGTTATCTTGGCTAAACTTCAAGCTATAAAGACTACAACTGAGATTTCTGCACAACCATCTGTAATTACTGAACCTCAAGATCAGAAAGTGCAATATGAACCACAACAGAAAAGAAGATTCAGATACAAGCTCCACTCCAAAAGAAAATTGGACTTCAGTGATGAGGAAATGGAAGACTACATTCCCAAAAAGTCTATGTTAGATATATTTGATAATGTCATGGCTAATATGATTTATGTTTAGTTTTCAGATCTTACTTAAATAGGATAAATCAGTACTTACTGGAAGTCAGGACTTAAGGATATCAGTACTTATATTATCAGGAGATAATTATCAGAAGATGGATATCAGAACTTAAGTACTGAAGGACGTTCAGATAAGGACAGCAGCTGATTAAAGGAAAGAAGATCGAGATAAACATAAGAAGAGATATGCATGAAGAAGGAATTCTATGAAGAATAGAATACTTGGAAGAAAAGATATCTGATTGATATATTTTAGGAAGCAGAATTATATTCCATATCAATTAGCGATTATCTTGTAACTGTGTAGTATATAAACACAGACATAGGGTTTACACTATAAGTGTTATCATATTCGAGAAGATTATTCATTGTAACCCTAGCAGCTTTCGTGATATTTGTTCATCACTGAGAGGTAACAGTTCCATACTGTAACAGAGTTTATTATTTCAATAAAGTTTGTTTTCTGTTACTTGAGTTATTAAAGTTCGATTTGATTGTACTTTACACTATATTCACCCCATCTACAGTATGTGTGTGTGTGTGACCTAACAAGTGGTATCAGAGCCTATCTGTTAACGCACAAACAATTTAAGATCCAAACACAATCATGTCTGACACAGAAACTCCAACTAAGCCTACCAAAACTGAAGAACCTCCAAAGACACAAATTCAAAGTCGGTATGAGACCATCAGAGTTCCCATACTGAGACCATCTGAATATGCCATATGGAAGGTGAGGATGACCATGTTTCTGGAAGCTACAAATCCAGAATATCTTGATAGAATTAAGGAAGGACCTCACAAACCAACCAAGCTCGCGGTTGCAGTTGCAGGTGAAGCAGCAAAGACTGTACCAAAGGAGAAGAGTGATTATACTGCTGAAGATATCGCATCAATTACTAAGGATGCTAAGGTACGACACTTACTGCATAGTGCCATTGATAATGTAATGTCAAATAGGGTAATTAACTGCAAGACTGCAGAGGAGATATGGGATGCTCTGGAAACAAGGTGTCAGGGAACTGATACAATTAAAAAGAACAGGAAGACAATACTCACTCAAGAGTATGAACACTTTGACTCAAAGCCTAATGAGTCATTGACTGATTTATATGATAGATTTGTCAAACTCTTGAATGATTTGTCACTGGTTAATAAGGAGTATGATCTTGAAGATTCAAACCTTAAATTCCTGTTAGCTCTTCCTGAATGCTGGGATTTGAAGGCTACAACAATAAGAGACAACTACAATCTTGATGAAACAACTCTTGATGAAATTTATGGAATGCTCAAGACTCATGAACTTGAGATGGAACAAAGAAGCAAGAGGAAAGGAGGAAAGTCTAGGAAAGTTGCTCTTAAGGCTGAAGAAGAATCCCCCAAGGCAGCTACCTCAAGGAAAGATAAGGGTAAAGCTCTTTTCGCAAAGTCTGATACTGAGTCATCAAGTTCTGAAAGTGATGATGACTCAGATTCCGAAAGCTTGCCTGAGACTGATGCTGATGAGGAGATGATGAAGCTGTGTGCTCTTATGGTGAAAGGGATCACAAAGATTGCATACAGGAAGTTCAGGAAGGAAAAGAAGTTTTCCAGGAAAGGCACAAGTTCTGATAAAAAGAATTTCAGAAGATCTGAGGGCAGAGGAGGAAAGTCTGACAGAGGAGATTATACCAATGTCAAATGCTATAACTGTGGTGAGAAAGGCCACATATCTCCTTATTGCAAGAAAGTGAAGGGTGACAAAGGCAAGGCTCTTGTCACAAAGAAGAAAAGCTGGACAGACACCTCAGACTCTAAAAGTGAGGAGAATTATGCTTTGAATGCTGATAAAGCAAGTGCTGAAAGCAGTTCTGAAGCTGCTGAATCAAAGGTACCTCAGACTACTTATGCTTTTCATAATGATGATATTAATGAGCTGAGAAGATATCTTAAAACCATGTTTGTTAGTTATAGAGATCAAACTTTAACATATGAAAGATTAACTTCTGAAAATCTTGCTTTTAAGAAAAGAAATGATTTCTTAGAAAAAGAGTTAGTTATGTTCAATCAACTTCAGAAGGATAGAGATGATGCTTTTTATGTTAGGGATGAAGTGCTAAAAATGAATGAATCTCTAAAAACTGAGTTAGAAAAGGAAAGAGAGATTATCAGGACTTGGACTAACTCTGGCAGAACAACTCAAAATTTGCTAAGTAGTGAAAACTGGAAAGAGGGCTTAGGTTATGGAGAGGATAAGAGTGATAAAGGAACTGTAGAAATTAAGCCTGTTGTTGTTCAGCAAAAGCTAAAGTTAAAACCTGTTAAGTTCGTAGCAGTAAAGTCTGAAAATGAGAAATCAGAAGTTAAAGAGGGATTAACTTCTGACAAACTTAAACAGGAAAAGACAGCTGAAGTAAACATAGGTTTAATGACTAAGAAGCAGCTTAAGAATAAGCTGAAAGATGTTAAGAACGCAAACAAGGTAAAATCACCTAGGAAAAATAGGAATGGAAAGGAAGGTGTGAATAAAAGCAATGATTATAAGCCTATTCCTAAAGCTCCTAGGAAAACGTGTCATAACTGTGGAAGTTCTAACCATCTGGCCTCTTTTTGCAGGAAGAATAAGAACATAAACTCCTTACCTTCAAAGTCAGGAGTTAAGAGTCAGTCTGTTAGATATAAGCCACAAAATCCGTGTTTTCATTGTGGTAGTTTATGGCATTCCATTTATACTTTTAAGGAATATCATAGTTTATACTATGATTATTATCAAATAAAACCTTCTTTAAAGAAAGTTTACATTTTTCCTTCTAGTGTAAATTCTGATTCAAAGTCTGATAGTGTAAGTTATGATAAGAAAAATGTTAACATAAACTCTGATGCTAAATCTGCTGCAAATGTTAACAAACTTGATAAGGCCAAAGGATCCAAGCAAGTCTGGGTCCTTAAAACTAATCATTAGTGGTCTTTGTGATTGCAGGGCAACAGGAAAACATCCTGGTTCTGGACAGTGGATGTTCAGGACATATGACTGGAAATAAAGCCCTGCTATCAGACTTTGTGGAGAAAGCTGGTCCAAGTGTTTCTTATGGAGATGGCAACATTGGAAAAATATTGGGATATGGCAATATCAATCTTGGGAATGTCATCATTAAATAAGTAGCTCTGGTCTCAGGACTTAAACACAATCTGCTGAGTATAAGTCAAATCTGTGACAGAGGTTATCATGTTGATTTCTTTGAAGAACGCTGTGAAGTTGTGAGTAAATCTAAAGGCAAAGTTGTTCTGAAAGGATACAGGCGTGGTAACATTTATGAAGCTAAGCTTTCAACAAGTACTGATGGTTCTGCAATCTGTCTGATGAGTAGAGCATCAATTGAAGAAAGCTGGAATTGGCACAAGAAACTCTCACATTTAAATTTCAACAATATAAATGAGTTGGTCAAGAAAGATCTTGTTAGAGGACTTCCAAAGTCAGTATTTGCTCCTGATGGCCTTTGTGATTCTTGTCTGAAGGCTAAACAAATAAAATCTTCATTCAAGAGCAAGACTGAATCATCAATTCTTGAGCCTTATCACCTACTACATGTTGATCTATTTGGTCCAGTAAATGTCATGTCTATTACAAAGAAGAAATATGCTATGGTCATAGTGGATGAGTTCACCAGATACACATGGGTGTATTTCTTGCACACAAAAAGTGAAACTGCATCTATCTTGATTGATCATGTCAAACAACTGGATAAATTGGGCAAAGATTCTGTGAAGACAATAAGGAGTGATAATGGGACTGAGTTCAAGAATTTGATAATGGAAGAGTTCTACAAAAACCATGGAATTAAGCAGGAATTCTCTGCTCCTGGAACTCCACAGCAAAATGGAGTTGTTGAAAGGAAGAATAGAACTCTCATTGAAGCTGCACGTACAATGCTTGAAGAAGCAAATCTTCCAACCTATTTCTGGCTGAAGCTGTGCAAACTGCTTGTTTTACTCAAAATGCAACACTCATTAACAAGCAAGGAAAGACACCATATGAGATGGTGAAGAAAAAGAAGCCAAATCTGAAGTATTTTCATGTATTTGAATGCAAGTGTTTTGTTCTTAAGACTCATCCTGAACAGCTATCCAAATTTGATCTAAAAGCTGATGAAGGAATCTTTGTTGGATATCCACTTTCCACAAAAGCCTTCAGCGTCTATAATTTGAGAACAAGAGTGGTCATGGAATCTATCAATGTCTCTTTTGATGACAAGAAGATTACTGGCCTCGAGATTTTATTGATCATGATCAGCTGAGATTTGAAAATGAAAACTCAAATTCTGATACTGAAAATCCTGACAATCTAAGTCCTGATACTGCAAACTCTGATGGATTAAACTCTGATGTTATTGAAACTGTGGTGACTACGCCAAAGGAAGATGCACCTATGCAGGGGGAGCATACTCAAGATCTTACCACATCTCAAGAAACATCAGAACATACATCTGGCTCTTCAAGTTCTGATTCGTCAAGTTCTGATAAGCCAAGGTCTGATAGTTCTGAAAATCTAAATTCTGAAGAATCCGACTCAGAGAGCATAGTTTCAGGGGGAGCATCAGAAAATGAAAATGAAGACAGCATGGATCATGGGGGAGCATCCAGTTCTAGAGAAAACCTTCCATCTGCAAGGAAGTGGACTAAATCATATACACCGATTTGATAATTGGAAATCCTGATGCAGGTGTCAGAACTAGAACAGATACAGATTTTGCAAGTTGCAAAATTGACAGGAAAAGCACAAGTGGAAGCTGCCAATTTCTTGGAGGCAGATTGGTTTCTTGGTTTAGCAAGAAACAAAAGTCAATTTCCACATCAACTGCAGAAGCAGAGTATATTGCTGCAGGAAACTGTTGTGCACAGATTCTTTGGATGAAAAATCAATTACTGGATTATGGGTTAACATATTTCAAAATCCCTATTTACTGTGATAATCAAAGTGCTATTGCTATGACAGGTAATCCAGTTCAACACTCTATGACAAAGCACATCAGCATCAGGTACCACTTCATAAGGGAGCATGTGGATGAAGGTACAGTGGAATTGCACTTTGGTCCAACAGATCAACAACTAGCAGATATCTTCACAAAACCATTGTGTGAAGCTACTTTTACAAGATTGGTAAATGAACTTGGAATGGTTTCAGGTTCTTTCTCTAAATCTGCTTAGTTTTGTTCTGATGCATCAGACTTTATGATCAGTATTTACAAAATTTACTCTATTTGTGTATTCTGTGCTTAATTGAAAATTTGCTTAAGTACTGACTGTTGTCTTATGTAAGTTTCTAAACTCTGAAAATGATATGCCTGTTTATGTAACTATTCAATCCTATGAGGATACCTTTGCTTTGACCTAGTAGTCTTCAATAAACTAGGGATCCCATGTAAGAAGTAATTATTTCTGTGGAAATCTATTGACACAAGCAAATTCTGATATTGAGCTTAGTTGAGTTTACTTTGTCTATCTTATTACTAAGTCACAAACTAGAATAAT
The DNA here is from genome assembly GCF_009905375.1 of Apium graveolens. Taxonomy (NCBI): domain Eukaryota; kingdom Viridiplantae; phylum Streptophyta; class Magnoliopsida; order Apiales; family Apiaceae; genus Apium; species Apium graveolens. The sequence goes on along the minus strand of NC_133655.1, from coordinate 143,224,877 downwards.
GCTTCTCATCTGTTAATTTCTGATGCTAGTAAATCTGTTGAATGTACTAAGTGCTGATAAACCTCTCTTATCAAAAGAAAAAGAAAAGAATCAAGGATTAAAATTCAGGTACTCCTTTGAGATCTAGAGTACAAATGTGGAAGGGACGACCCAAGTGCATTGCTGGTATTAAGTAAATATGCATCAGAAAAGCAAAATATTTTCTTGGTGACCTTTCACACTCTATGATTACTGGAGAAATACTCTGATAATAGCATAAATTCTGATAACCAGTCGTGACTAACTTACACTGAGAAGCCACTGTAAAATTGAATTTAAAAAGATGCACAAAATTAGCACAAAATAGTTGAGGTGGACTCAAGCATGAACTCATTCAATAGTAGGTTTCAGAATAATGATAGGTTTTTAGTAAAGTTTTAGTTATGCCTTATTTCTAAGATGTACTGAAGTGAATCAGACTTTACTCTTTGTCTGATATTTAGCTTAATGCACACACTAAACACTCCATATGAATGATGAAAATTGATGTGGTGATCTATGTTATTTTAGATGAACAGTTTCTGTCACATTACACAAATTCTGAGGACAAGTTCTGATTGCATGTTCTGATGATTAAGTTATGAAGAATCTAAATCAGAATTTGTGCGAGGACTTACTAAGATAGGCATTCATTTTTTGAGTTAAGAAATTATGTTCTGATAACTGTTAAGTTCTGATATAAGTCTAAGTTCTGATCTTAAATTCTGATTCTTTACTTGACTTATTTGTGGATAAAATAAAAAAACAGTTTCATTTTAAATCAGACTATGTTTGGGTAGAATATTAACAGTCAATATCATTAGGGATAGTGGTTCACATACACGTACAATAATTTTTACTTGTTACTTGTGCGCATTAACCCTGACTTAAACTTCCAATGACTGTTTTCCTTCTTCCAAGTCTGGGGAGACGAGGTAGAACTAACTCTACCTGTCAGCATTAAATTTCCTTGCGTCTCCTGGCATTCTTTTTCCTATAAAAACAACCACTTCACATCAGCCTTCACATCAACTCTTTTATCACAAAACTCATCTCCATTTTCTTTATATCAACAACACCATGGTCAATTACAATATGTTTTTGAACTATGACACATTCAACATGGAGCTGAGCTATGAAGCCTGGCAGCAGGAATGGCACGTCACTGCCATTCCTGATGAGATATGGGACTCAGTTCCCCAGGAGATACTCACCCACCTCCTGTTCTTCTACATGGATTACCATCTCCATTTGGAGCGATTGGAGGAGGAAAGGCTGGAAGCTCTCCGCCAGCAAGAGCGAATCATATGACTCGCTATTCTGTTTGTCGAGAGTAGGAAAAAGAAATGATTTATTTTCTTCTTCCTATTTTTCTTCATCGTCAGCCTTGCCCTGCTTCTTGAGCTAGGACTAAGGCTGTTGATGTTAGGTTTAGCAGCTTAGGACAATTTTTTAAAAGTTCTGATGTAATTTAAATTTCATGAATGTATTCTCTTAATATATTAATGAAATTTCTCTTTTTGCAAGTTCTTGTCTCTGAGATGTTCTGAAATGCATTGATAAATCCTGATAAATATTCATATTCTGATGACCATTACAATTTAAATTTAAATTAAGTTCTGATTTTACGTTATCAGTACTTGTTCCCTTGATTTATTTTGGTCATTCTCACTCGAATTTCTTTTCAGAATATTGGTGTTGCAGTGAAAAATAATTGAATAAGTGGAAACAATTTCAATTTTGAATTAAAACTGATTTACCTTGATTAATGGAATTACTGGGTAAGTGGAACGGTTTTTCCTTGAAAAACTGCAAGTGGGTAAGTAATGATTACTGTTTTCCCGTGCCCATTAACTATTCATTATTACTGCATGTCTGACAGGTGTCCAACGGTTACATTTTTTTAAAAGTATAAGTAAGACAGAGAGAGGATTTTCTAATCTTTTATTCACTTTTGTACTTTATCTCTCTATTTGCTTTTACTCACTTTTTACTCCTGACGTTGGTTTTTCATTTAGACATTTTATCAAACACCTAACAAGCACTTTTAAATCTCGATTATTTTCATGGCACCTAAGGATTTGATCATTGATGGAGCTAAATTTGTTCCAAATAACTATGCTGCAATTCTTGATAATGCTGAAGCTCCGTCTGAGTTGCATTTTGTGCAAGATCTTCTTGCACACAGTGAAATCGGGTATGCATTGACCCAACCTTCAACCTTTTTGAGCCAACAAGTTCTGACATTTTGGAGGACTAGACACTTTGATAATGGTAGTCAAAATGGTACTCATAGTATTGTTTTTGAAGTGAGTGATTCTACATATGGGGTCACTCCTGGTACAATTTGCAAGGCCCTACATCTACCAGAAGGATGTACTTTTTCAACCCCGGAGGAATCAGCTCTTAAAGAGTTCATGGCTAGTTTGGGGTATGAGCAGAGTTTGGCAAAGCTTGGGCAGTTGAAACGGGCTCATATCAGAAAGGAATGGAGCTTCTTCTTTGACTGCATAACTAAAGCTTTTGGGAATAAATGTTCAAACTTTGATGCTATTCCTATAATGAGTCAGCACATCGGGTATGATATCATTAACCAAACTCATTTTGATTTTGCAACTGCTGTGATAGGTTTTATTGGGGATAGGATGACAGAAGATAGGAATGTTGTCTACTTTGCTAGATTTTGTCAGCTTATTTTTAATCATTGTTGTGCTGATAACCCTCAACTACCACTGACTTAACTCCATCTTTCAAAATTGCAAAACGAGCCTTTAATGATTTGGTAAATGCTGATGTTAAGAAGAAGGTGGTTAGATCCTTACAGATTCCTCAATCTGTACAACAGATCTTAGTAAATGATGATCCTGATACCTACAGATCTGTTTATCCTGATGTCCAACCAACCACCACATCTCAAACACCACAACAATCATCAGCACATACCACCCATACTACTCAACCTACCCTCAGACAATATCTCAAATCATATCTCTCCACTTCACAGACAGTTCAACCTTCATCCTCAGCATCTCCTGTGAAGCCTTCATCTTCCAAGGCTAAGAGGACAAAGATAGTTCCCCAATCACCTCAGAAGAGAAGGAGGATTGTTTTGAGAGATGAATCTAATAGTGAGGAACAGGTTTCTACATCAGAACCTGTTGTCAAAGAAGCTGAGAAAGTTCCTTCTCAGAAGGATTCTGCAATTGGGGGATCTAGGCTTCTCAAAAGGTTTAGAAGAATGACTGTTGATGAAACTCCCAAGGAATCCATATCTTCAAAGAGATACAAGAAACAGAGGGCAAAAAGGCCAGTTTCAGATGATGAGGAAGCAGCAGCTAAGGAAGGGGATCAGGAATCTCTGATTTCACAAGAACCAGAATCTGCTAAAGCTACTGTTTCTCCATTAACTCCAACTAAGGAAGCTGCTACTGATAAGGCCAACACACCATCTGTGTCTCCTAAGACTGCATCTCCTGTTAATTCAGGCACAAGTGATGATATTGATATCCAGAACTTGGTTGTGCCTGAAGTACTTTACTTAGAAGCTCCAACAGCAACTAATCCATCAACAACACCTGTTACTGATGCTGCTCAAACTCCAGAATTATCTACTACACCTTCTCTGCATCTAGATGCTGATGATCAGAATATAGGTGAGCATCAAGATATGGCTGTTGATCAGAACTTGGAACCAGATCAGCAATTAGAGGATGATCCTGAAGCCTCTATTGCTACTCATACTGTTGTTTTATCAGGAGATACTGATTCGTCAAGTTCTGATGCTGCAAATGCTGGAGATACTGGTGATGCTGCTCTAATTGCAGATGCTGATGAAGCAGGTCCTTCAGGACATGCCCCTCAACAAACTATTCTTAAATCTGAACTTGTTAAGAAGTTTATTACAAGAGAAGCACCAGTGCCTTGGAGTGAAACTCCTGCAGGACAGGAGTGGACTAAGGAATGGAACTCAGTTTCTTGTGTTCCAAATGCAAAGCATCTTGCTGAGCACTTGACTAAAGCTGATGAGATGTTAATAACTGATGATTTCAAAACACATCTTAGAGTCACTACATTGAGTACTAAACATCTACAAGGTCTTCATTCAACTACTCATGCAGAGTTACATAAGATTCAGGAAGAATTCATTAAGCAAGAACAAGTTCAGAAGATTGACAAGAAAAAATTCTTCCAACCTACCTTTGACAGAGTTGCTTATATTGAGAAGACTCAAGAGAAACAACAAGCTCAAATTGATGATATTCTTAAAAATCAAGCTTCTCAGCAATCTCAACTTAATGAAATCCAAGCCTCAGTGGAATTGCTTGTCTCTCTTCTCTTACATGCTGATGCCAAAAAGGGGGAGAAAGTAATTAAGTCCAAATGCAAAACTGATAAGATACTGAAGGGGAAGGATGATGAAAAGGATGACCAAGGAAACTCTGGAATGGGTAGAGGTCATAGTCAAGGTAGAGGTTTCTCATCAAGAAAAGCTGAAATCACAAGTCACAGGACAAGTTCTGATACTGGAAAAAGAATTAGTTCTGCTACTGGTAAAAGGATAAGTTCTGATGAACTTTTAGATCTTGATGAAGAAATGTCAAGACAGTTATTTCTTCAGGAAAATCCGGGAATGGACTTGGAGAGTTTAATGGAAGAAGAAGCCAGACTTAAATCAGAAAAAGTCACATCTAAATCTGAAGCTTCTGGTAAAAAGACACTTCCAAAATTCAAAGGCATTGTGATAAAAGAAAGGACAAATACTGAAGCAACATTGGCTAAATCACAACCGCAGATAGATCCAAGATCCAAGGGTAAAGAAAAAGTTAGTGAACCTATCAAGGTTTATGTGCCTCCTGAGAATGAAGAAATCACTGATGAAAAGGATGATCTTGCTCTGACTTCAAGAAAAGTTTTTAAGACAACCTCTGACATGGCTCAAGTTGTTTAGAGTCAAGAGACAGTAAGTTCTGATATTTCAAAGAAGCAAGTAACCTCTGACATAGCTCAAGTTAACTTGATATCAGAAGATAAATCAAAGACACTCCTACCAGGATTCACTAAAGCAAAACAGACTCAACCTTTGAAGACTGCTGCAAGTGGTTTTTAAGCAAGAGTAGTTACTGGAAAGGAAGCAAGAGATAAAACTGGATTGGGAAGTGCTGATGAAAGAAGAATACAGAACACTACCAATGATCAAACTTCCTTGAGTGAACCAGGTATTGGAGCAACTCCTGAGAGATTGAATCAACCGAAATCTATACAAATGGTTTACCATACCTACTTGAAAGAACACATCTTGTTGTACTTCATGACAGATGGTAGGGTTTATCATATAAGGCAAAATGCCATTCCATTGAAGTATTTTGAAGAACTGGAGCATGTACTATTCTTACTTCAAGTGAATGACAGATTGGCAGAAAGTGCTGCAAACTATTTGAAGGATCAGATTCAGAGACAGAAAATGCTTTATTCTGTTAAGTCTGACAGCACATATTTTCCAAAGTACAGAGATCATAATGGTGATATAGTTGAAATGAAGCCCAACACTGCTAAGATTATAACTACCTTTCTGGGTTACAGGGCTGTAGAATTCAATCTTGAGTCTGATAAGGCATATTTGATCAAACTGGATCAGGATATAAGAAAAGCTAAGATTAATGATCTCAGGGCTGCAATCTTTCAAATTGGTGAAGATAATGCAGAGCTTAAAGATGCTAAAATGAGGATGATTGATGAACATAAATATGCTGAGAAATGTTTGTTGAAGAACTATCTCAGAACAACTCCTGACATCAGAGAGATCAGAAGATGAAGCCAAGTCAAGATCTACAATTGCTTAAATTCTGATATTTGTACAGACTGAAGCTGTTATCAGAAATTAAAGATTGGTAAAGCTTTAAGGACTGTAAGTTGTAGTTATCTAGTCTAATTATCATGCATTTGTACTTAATATTTTTGACATCATCAAATATCTGTTAAACTTGTATATTATGCTAATTTACAAGTTGAGGGAGATTGTTAGATATATTTGATAATGTCATGGCTAATATGATTTATGTTTAGTTTTCAGATCTTACTTAAACAGGATAAATCAGTACTTACTGGAAGTCAGGACTTAAGGATATCAGTACTTATATTATCAGGAGATAATTATCAGAAGATGGATATCAGAACTTAAGTACTGAAGGACGTTCAGATAAGGACAGCAGCTGATTAAAGGAAAGAATATCGAGATAAACATAAGAAGAGATATGCATGAAGAAGGAATTCTATGAAGAATAGAATACTTGGAAGAAAAGATATCTGATTGATATATTTTAGGAAGCAGAATTATATTCCATATCAATTAGCGATTATCTTGTAACTGTGTAGTATATAAACACAGACATAGGGTTTACACTATAAGTGTTATCATATTCGAGAAGATTATTCATTGTAACCCTAGCAGCTCTCGTGATATTTGTTCATCACTGAGAGGTAACAGTTCCATACTGTAACAGAGTTTATTGTTTCAATAAAGTTTGTTTTCTGTTACTTGAGTTATTAAAGTTTGATTTGATTATACTTTACACTGTATTCACCCCCTCTACAGTGTGTGTGTGACCTAACAGTCTACAACATCAATTCAGACATCAAAACCCTCAATGGTATTTGAAGAATTCAAGGTGGTAGATCCATCAAGGAATATTCACGGTGAGCCCATAATTCCAAAGGATGAGCCAATAGACTGGGATAGCTTGCCAATTCTTGAACTAAACTTTCCAATCTTTAACAAGCCAAAGAAGACAAAGACCAGAGCAAGCAAGAAAGTGAAGCATGTGACTCTCAGATCCAAGACCCTAACCAAATCTCAATCTACAGTCAACAAGGGAGATTTGTTATAAATTTGTGACATCAAGGAGTTCACTGACATAAACCTCTACTTAGATGAATTGGAAGAAGTAAGATGAATTGATGCTCACAGACATCTTCCTGAAAGGCTGGTGTTTAAGTATAAGGGAGGAAAAGAGATAATATGGCCACTTCACAGGATTCTTCTAGAATGTCAATCTGTTTTATTAAAGATCTACTCATCTTTCAAAAATAACTTTGGATACAATATGATTGCCAGGAGATTAGTTTTAAAGAAGATTGAGGAGCTGAGGAGTAATAAAGCTAAAGATGCACTACCAAAAACTCTGTCAATTCCCTTCATGGGAAGGAGAGTGCATTTGAGGCCTTATTGGTTGATAGAATTCAGGGATGAAAAGGGAGTAAGAAGATTCTTCAGATTTGAGGACCAGTTGAGTATCTATAGCAATGAAACTCTATTGGAAATGCAAGAAATGTTAGATCTCTCAGAAGCTGATGAACTTGAGTTCCACAGACAACTCTAAAATCAAATAGAAGAGAACAACAGGAGGCTTGGGAAGAAATCCATACAATCAAGGAAATAGACTTATTAGCTCAGACTAGAGGAGCACCTTGATAATGATTGTGAGCAACTTCTTTGTATACTTTGCTTTGTTCAATTTTCAGTAAATATTGCAGCACTTATCAGTTTTATCTACTACCTTTCAATATGTATCATTAGGGTGTTTTGTTATCATCAAGTTTCTCTTAATTTATGGTTACAATTCCAGTAGACATAAATTGGGGGAGATTGTTAGGAATATGTTGTGAATTTGATGATAAATTAAATAAAACACCTTAGTAGATTTAACTTAGTGTATTTTGTAGCACTCGGCGGATGATCAAATACAGTCCCGACGGATGATTCAATATAGTCCCGACAGATGATGATTTGACATCCACCGAGTGAGTACCTTATGTAACAAATAAGTATTGTAGCACATTTCTACAAACAAATTTGTGTAGATTCCGTAGGAGCATATGAGTTATGCTGACTACTAGTGGATATGCAGAATAGGTTGATTAATTATAAATATAAGATGTCTTGTAATTCTGTATAAGTAAAATGGAGTCAAGTGACAAATAGCTACCCGACGGATGATCAACAAAGCTACCCGATGGATGACAAGCATGTACCCAACGGATAATCAAATTCAAATATATGTTGACAGTGACAACACAGTCACATGCGTTGGGTGTTTGCAAAAGGAATCTGGCAGCCTGTTAAGTAGGAATTTGAGAACAAAGAAGCATTACCATTTTCATGATATTATGAAGATATTCAAAGATGCTGGAATAGAGTAGTGAAGTAGCATGGAGTTAGACTGGATATGTTTTGTTTTATTATCTTGTCTTATTGTCATGTAAACTTGGTGATATATAAACCAAGTGTAGCTAGTAGAACATTCAACTAAGCAAACACATTTCAAATAGAGATAGAAAAAGCTGTATTTGTCAAGAATTTATTTGTAGTTTGTTTGTTCTACTTGTAAGCAGTTGTGAGCTATTCAAGCTTCACAGAGTTTTCATTCGATATATATATATATATATATATATATATATATATATATCTGGTGGATACTTTCAAATCCACCAGAAAGTTTTAAAACTTGTGCTTTTATTACTTTGTGTCTTGATTTACTTAACTACTTTATTCCGTAATCTGTAAATCAAACACTTATATATTTGTCGAGTTAGAACTGTTTTAAAATCTTGAAAAAGTAGCCAGAATTACATTCAACCCCCCTTCTGTAATTCTTGTTGTATTGTTAGGGAATAACACACGATGTTACCATGGATCGTGCAAAGTTGTTGTGGGGAATTTTTGCAGGGTGATTATATGGATCTTGGCTCCATTATTTATCAGGGTATTCTGAGGTTTTTGCGTGGGAGCACTACTGGGTATATTCCCTATATGTCGATTGTGATGAAGCTGTGTGTGGAAGTTAGAGTTCATTGGCCCGCACACGAGTAGCTGTAGTTGCCTAGTGCCCCTATTGACAGTTCGACGATAGCAGTGATGCAGGTGTGGTACGGTGGGAAAGCTGACGAGAAGGGACTTGGCTACACTTATGATCACTTGCCGGGTGGCCAGCCAGTCGATCAGACATATATTGGTGGTTCAGCTCAGGCTAGTAGATCAGTATCATCAGTGGGGTGAGCCTAGTTCTTTGTAGCAACAACAGTAGGAAACAGAGGACAGTGCTGGTATGGGTTCCGTGCAGTATAGGCGCTTGATGAGGTGAATGTATGCGATGCATGACATCCATAGCAGGGTTGCATAAGACCTTACCCAGATATTGGTTACAACTTTCAGAGCCATATGAGTTGACATCCAATTGCCAGTTTTTGGTGAGGATGATGTGTACCCGCCTCTTGACACTCCACCCGCAGAGGGTGATGACAATCCTGATTCCGAGTAGGTATGCCTGATTCCTTATTATTACCTTCACTGAGGACAGTGAAAATTTTAAGTTTGGGGGTGGTAGTTAAGGAATATGTTTGTGTGTGTGTCCATTTAGTTGCATATTCATGATAGTTTAGTTCATATAGTTGCATATTTGTCATGTAGTTCATATTTGTCATGTAGTTTTTTTTTTATTATTATTTTTCATGTTAGTATGTTGCATATAGTTGCATATGCATTATACCAATATCTCTTAAGTTTGCTTTTTCGATTAATTTGTGATATTGATGCGAGTGTAGTGATGTCGTATAGAGGAATGTTAAGTCCTAACGAGTTAATTTGCATGCGAGTGACAGTAAAAATTTTCACTAAGTCTTATAGGTTGCTTGAGTGCTAGATCATGATCATAGTTTGTTTGTTTATCGAGATTTAATCGCTTGTTTATGTCTAGAATGTAATATATTCTCTTAATGGTAAAATAAGATGAATTTTTAAATTGGAGAAAAACATTGGATTTCATTGCTAGTTGTTTTGGCTAGGTGTCAAATGGCTAGTAGTCGGCTCATTTTATATGAGTAGTCTAGGGTTGAGCGAGATGGAGCGAAATGCACTCATTCAGAAATTGTTGAAGAAAAAGAAGAAAAAGAAAAAAAAATATGTGTTATGCATATTTGATCACGAGTGAACTCTTTAATACTCGAGTTATTAAGTTCTATGGAACTTTGTGCCTAGTGACCTAAGGCTTTTATAGTCTGGGATCCGTTAACCTAACGCTCGCTACATGGATATTATTGCATAAGTCTTTTGTGGACCTCACTCATTGCACGATCAAATAAGCATATATGTGTTTGTTATGTGTTATAAATAAAAGCATAAATCCTTGTTTACCTCCGATATACAACTGAAGTGTTGTCAGTCATTTTGAGTTTAGCATTTATTGTGACGGCCTCAACCCCAGGGTCAGGAGTTGACGTCATCAACAACAATAATAATAAACATACTATAACCAATTCAATGATGGAATATAATACGACCCCTTTTTTCAAGACCTTTTCCAGGTTTAAGTATGACTTAGGTTACAAATAACACAAGTCTAACTTATAACAAACTATCCTGACAAAACTAACTTAATACAGCAACTCAGCAGACCATCTTTGGTCCAACACCACTACCTCAGAGGAGCCTGACACGAAACAAACTGGAACTCTGCCCTGACTACCATGAAAGAATCTCCTAGGCATCTGCAAGACATATATAAAACATTCTGCAAGGGTGAGCAATCAATTGCTCAGCGGTACCACTATATGAATAATAAGTAAAACAATTTATGATAAAACAGTTATAGCAACAGAATTCATAACTTGTTACAAAACAAGTAAAACATGTATAAACTGGATATCAAAACTAGCATGCTCTGTCAAACAAAATCAACAGTCGTGTGCTGTGCATAAATACCAGAGTTCAATTTTAGCATGCTATTTTCATTTTCAAAATTTTCGTTCCATTACAGGAAACATAAAAACCATTTGTCCCATTACGGGGACCCAAAACCATTTGTTCCGTTACTGGAACCTCAATCACTTGTTCCGTTACTAGAACCACAAAATCATTTGTCCCGTTACGGGGACCACAAAACTATTTGTTCCGTTACGGGAACCATTAAACCAAATCAGATATAAAAGTGGATGAATTCTAGGGACAGCTGATAAGTCTATCCCTCCATAATTTTTGTTCTGGAACTCAGAGACTAGCTAGGTCTCTGTTATGCTGGACTAAGCGGCCTACCAGTATGCGCATCCGACTTAGCCTCTTACACAACCACTTGCTGGGCCATTACCTAATAACGGGCCTCTTACGCCACTGACCATCCAATATCTGATTCACGTTTATCCAGTTTTCAAAATCAATTACACCTATCTCTTTTTAAACAATTATAACACACATTCAAAAATCCTTTTCAATTTAATCACAATCTAGAGATAGGTATTTTTAGAAGTTACTTTTTCCCCAAAACATCTGTTAATAAAACATAATTAAATACGGGGAATATGTAACTTAAAACGTTCTGTTCCAGTACATAATTGAAATCCACAACTATTCATATATACTGAACTGTAAAAGATTAGTTCAGGGTACTTTCCTTGCAGAGCTTTATAACTCTTACTGATCAACTTTGAGCTAACTCGGACATTCAGGATTTATCGTCTAACCACTAGATCACCTTGGATTCGACTTCAACACTCAGGTTCTTCGGTTGAGACCCTCTGAGCTCGTCGACTATCCGCCAGGTTATCCTTAGTCCAACGTCCACTTTCGGTTTCCCTGACTAGAACCTACAGGGTCGAAACACTCTTTGTTAGACGCCCGGGTATGCTTGTCATATCCTCGCTAACAACCTACCCATACGATAACATATCCCGACTCGCAATTATTCATATTATAATACATACAACAATCAGAGTTCACCTATTCAAAACGCAACTCGATGATCATTTTCGGAAAAGGCATATACTCGTCATTTTAGAACACAAGTTGTCAGTCATATTTTACAAAGTATTTATTCATTATTATATAACTATTTACATTCGACTGGTAGTTCTGATATGTTACATGGAACGTTCCCGAAAATCGGGCAACGCTTCATTTGCTTATTGGACTACCCACCGAATACAATCGACATCAAACCAACAACAATCAAATTCACAACAACCACAATCCAACAATCCAATCACGAGTCCCAACCACCAGTTCAACCCAACAGTCAATCAACCATTACAATCGCAATCTCAATCTCGAATAATAATATTTTATTACTATTTCACTTCGAACTCATAAATAAAATTTGTACATTTATTATTTATTTATATTAAAATATTAGAACTCCGAACAAATCATCACAGTCCACCGTCAGCTCACCGATGTTCATCGCTGACGGCGGCGGAATCTGTCGGTGCCCGAATAAATCAGGTGTCCAGACCGATTCCACCGATTATTCAGATTTCTACACAACATTTATTTGTACCTGACGAATATTAATCAGATACAATCTGCAAAATAAATAAAAAAAAATGAATTTAGAATTAATCGAAATAAAACAATAGCAGCAGCCATCGCACAATACAGATAACAGACGGAACCACCCACCACCATCTCGCCGGAATCCGGCGAGCAGCGGCAGCAACCCAGAAAATACACACCATAACCGCATATCACACACACATCACAGGTACACACACAACAATACACGCATATATACACAACTTAAGGAACCATTTACGAACTGGACAATAGGATACCGAAAAGCTAAGCCGCGGAAATCAACAGGGATAACCAACAGCGGTTTGCTGGAAAACGGGATGGTGATTAACCAGAAAAAGAAAGGGGTGGGGCAACGATTGGAGATATAAGAGAGGGAGAGAAATTAAAGATTAGAGATGAGAGTACAGAGAGATGCAGAGAGATTGTGTGCGACGAAGAACAGGGAGGGTGGGTTTGTGTGTGTGTTTTGTTTATTCATTTTCATTTTATTTTTTTTGTTTTGCAAACCAATAGCTACCAAGTGTCTGCAAAATAAGGAGAGTGTACCACGTGTCCCTGCTTACGACTGGAAGCTTAATTTCGGCTCGCCATTATGCAATTATCGATACTAACTTGTGTGTGAAAATAAATCAGAAATATCTCAAAATAATCTTATTATTTTCTAAATATCCCGAAACTAATAAAATAAAATTTTCATAATTTTTAAAGCATTTTTGAAATGCAACTCTTATCCGCATTTCACAATTAACGAACCAATTACACTTAAAACAAATTCAGAAAATCACGACAACAGTCTTAAAATATTACAAATATCCCGAAGTTTATAAAAACATAAATTTCGTAATTTTAAAATAATTTCTGAAACTCAATTTATACCCGCTTTTATTAATTTAACGAATCAACGCGCGGGTGAAATTAATCACGAAAATTCCCAAAATAATTTTAAAATTCTCAAAATATTCCAAACTTAAATAAATATAAGTTCCGTATTTTTGAAGAATTATGAGATTTAATATTGAATTTACATTTTAATACAATCAGCAAATCATTTAGGGTTAAATAATTAATGAGATATTGATTTCTAAATTTTATAAAATCCCAAAAATAAATATTGTATTTATAAAACCATAAAAATAATTTAGAGACAATCCAAATATTTATGGAAAATAAAAATGCAATAAAATCACTTTTAAAAATCAAACAAAATCATACAACCCAATAATTAACCACGCAATTCAATCCCATACACTAGTAATCACATATACATACTAACAAAGCAATAACCCGCTGACAAAATCCATATACATATTTTATCTACTTAATTATTCAATAATTACACATTTAAATAATACCAAGAATATACGAGTCGTTACATCCTTCCCCCTTAAAAAGATTATGTCCTCAGAATCTGATCTAACTAAACAAGTGAGGATATTGTTAAGCATATCTGACTCTAACTTCCAGGTAAACTCTTCGACTCAAGGATTTATTCAAACATACTCATTATGGATATAAACTCATTCCTAAGGACTCGCTTTTAACGATCCAGGACTAGGATCGATCATTCCACGCAGAATAAATTTGGATAAGAGCCCATTGGCTCCCAATAAATGACTTGGTTCAAATCTGATACATATTACCTTAATATTGACACGCAGAACACATTATATATATTGTTATGACAGTAACATCAACTCATGACCAACTTTATCTATATTTATCGATACCTCGAATGGTTCACCAAATTTAGGACTCAACTTGCCCCTTCTATTTAAACTTAACTAATCTCTTTCAAGGTGAAACTCTTGTCTGTACCACGATCCTAATTCTATATATTCATATTCTTTCGATGCAAATCCGCTTTCTTTTTTTTGTTAATTTGTCAATGATCTTAACTACATTCAATCATTTTCTTATGCACAAGGCATCTGTTACTACACCGGCTTTGCTTAGGTGGTTTTTAATGGAATAATCCGAATCTTTTTAATCCCAGCCAAAATTCATACTTGAAACTTAACGTATAGCTGTCTCCCTTCTAATCTTCTAGGGAAATCCTTGGGCGTTCTACACAGACTTTCATAATCTTTCAATAGGTGAGGATGTTATCAATAAATAAAATTTACTTATTCAAGTACTCCTTGTACACTATGTCCCTCAAATCCTTATAGACGACTAATACACTTGTTACTCCATATACTATCACCAGAACTTGCAATGCTCATAACTCATCTTAATCGCAATCCTTGATATATCATCAGGTTGAATCTTACATCCATCCCCGAGAAATAACACACTCCTTGAATTAGGTTGCCTAAGTAATCAATTCCTAATAAGGGTTACCTATTCTTATTCGCCGTCTTGTTAACTCCTGATAATCAGTACACAATCTCATAATTTCATTTCTCTTTTCTAATAACATCATGGGTGCATCCCAAGGAACTATACCCAGTATACTCACTTCCCTTTTCAATAACTTTCACAATTATCAAACTAATTATTTCGTTCCGCTGGCCTTCAGAGATATTCTGGGGCATTTACTTATTACTCAAACTTCCTCCAGATTAAGTATTTTCTCTTTCGTATCCTTACACATAGTGGATCTACCTTATATCCTTAGCTTATTACTCCTTTTCTCGCATGATTGGAAGAACTTCGTATTTTGCTTCCGCATCCAGAAACTTACCTTACTAACGGCTTCTGAACACTTTATACTTTGCTTCTTCTAAACCCACTCATTGCCATACTACAGGACAACCATCCCGATCCTAATATCACATCAAACGCTTCTAGCTCGAAGGGTGTCAGATTAGCTGCACCACGTCCAAAATCTAAATGCTCGATCTTTTGGTCCTTTTGAAAGTTCTTCTTCTAGCTGTGCTGGATGTTGGCCCTTGGGATATAGTATCTTGTATAACCGTTCTACAGCTCCCTGAAATATGCCCAACCTTTCCACAATTGTGACAAGTAACTCCTGGATTTTCCAGGTTGCATTCCGACGCATAATGACTCTTATGACCACACTTGAAACATTGCACCTTCTTTTTGCACGAACCACTGTGTCTCCTTGTTAGGTCCCAATTTGTTTGTAGAAGGGGGGTTGAATGCAAACAATACTGTTTAATCGAATAAAATGCAGAATAAAAGGGTGAAACAAAATTCAAGTTAAATAAAACTTTTATTAAACTTGAAAGGTGTTACAACTACGGTATCGGTTACAAGGGATTAATCTCAAATCAATTATTACAAATCTAGAATAAATTCGACATGAACTTTTTCTATTTTTGTAATTAAAAGATCAAATGCTAAATGCGATTTGAGATTAAGTTCTAGGGATTTTAATCCGCTAGATTGTTACACAAGAACAAGATAAATAATTCTAGTGGTTTGGATTTAACTTTACAATCTAGAATTTTGATCTTGAATAAAGCAGATGAAAAATGAAATAATTTGCTTTTGTTTCTGCTGTGTTCTTGACTTGTGTGTTCTGTTGAATAATTGCATGAATGTCTTCTGCTGTGTTTTGTTGTTTAAGTAAACAAAACAATCCAGTTGAATCAGCAAGACTTTCGACAAGACAATCAAATGAACTGGCATGACAATCCATTTGAACTGGTAGGACTTTCGGTGAGACTATCCTTTTGAACTAGCAAGACAATCCCAATAGCTAGCAAGACAATCAGAATGAACTAGCAAGACTTTCGGTATGACTATCAATTGTCATACCGATTGTCATAGTAGTTCAAATCAAATTGTCTTACTGAATTATTAATAGATTTTAATCTAATAACAATTCTGAAAATCCTTAATATTAATTCTGAATTAATTAATCAATTAATTCAATTAATCAATAAATTAATCTTTGCAGATATAATTTACTTTCTTAATTAAATTATTTGACTTAATTAATTAATAGAGAATTAATACTAATCTTGAGCAGCAACCATTCTTCTAAAATCTTCTGAAAATTACTGAAATATATGAATCAATTCCACCACTTCAACGTTGACACTCGATGTACTGTCTGGTTCATGGGTGACTAACTTCCGTGATGTTTCTTCACGTCTTGACTTTGATTTTCTTCAGACTAAATCCTTGTAATTAATTGATACCCTGACGAGATCTCTGTCACTTGATTAAATCCACAATCTTGATTTATATCACTGAGGCTTGATCAATTTCTTGAGCTTCTTCCAGTGAATTAAGTCTTCAAGTCTGTAGATGAATAATGTTTCTTAACCCTTTGACAGATGTTACTTTGTGAGATTTCTCTGACGATAGATCCACTATTTACTTATTACATTCTTATTTGAGTTGAGTTAAATCCTCGAATATATAAATAGGCTATGCCATATGCCTTTCAATCTCCCCCTATTTGCTTGTTAGACAATAACAACAAATACCTAGAGGATAACTCAACTAACAAATAAGAAAAAGATATAAACAGTAATGCAAAGTAAATAGCAGAAAAGTTCTGGATTATATTTAACATTTTCCAGATTCCAAAAGAAATTTACAAGTGAATACAAGATAGATGTTCCTCTAGCCTGAACATATAACTACATTAGACTATCTTGATTCATAAAGCTCTAATCATATTACATTGAGTTTTGAGCTAATTGACTTCAGTTGTCTTCTCTTCTGACTTCACCTTCTTCTAAATCTTGAAGCAACTTTTTGTCAAAGATACGATCCTTTTCTGAAGTGAAGCTTGCTGGTCTGACTGGTTGAACTCCAACTGACTTCAGCTTATTCTTGATCTGATTGTACCTTTTAATATTCTTTTCACAATAAGCTTGAATCAAATCAGCAGCTTGAGTCTTCAACATGGATGAGTATCCAGCAGTTCTTAAATGATGTTCCATCTAGACCAGATGCTTAGCTGAGTAGTCTTTAAGAGATTGTACATCTAGCTGACAGATTTGAAGACAATCAGACTTAAAGAATCTCACCTGATGAGGATTGTTGACCACTTGAGGACTAGCCCTGCTGGCAAACTCTTACGCCTTTCTCGAAGAACTTCATTCAATTCTGAGCTTCTTTTTACCTTGTTGAGAAGAACCCAAATCTCTGACAAAGAACGATTCTCAAACAGATGAAGTGACACCTTGAAAGATCCTTCACTCTAACAATATACAAAAATGCTCATCTCATTTAGGGATCTATCAAAAGCAGTTGTGATCCTTGAGACTTCAGTCTTGATAGCATTCATGTACATGTCATTGTTAGGATTTGAGATTTCCAGCTTGTCAAGAAGATGTAGGAACTGCCTATCATTATTAGTGCTCAGCTGAGGCATATCAAGTACTCTCCTAGCTTCATCCCATTTTTCACCAATCTTTAGTCTGACATCTCTTCTCCTTTCTTGAGCCTTAATGTCATGAAGACGTTGCTTTTGAAGAGTTTCTGTTCTTTGTATGTCTTTCCTCATGTCAATGATCTGGGAGACCTTTTTGAGTTCAGCTTCTTTTCTTTTCATCTCTGACTGCTGCTGCTGAAACTCTTTCTCAAAGATAGGATCCACTGTAGCTTCCTCTTCCCATTCTCCAAAATCACTTTCCTCTTCAGCTTCAAATAAACCATCTTTATCTTCCAAGACTGGTTCAGTGGGAATGTCAAAAATATCAAAGTCATCCTGTTCTCCACTGTAATAGACATCATCAGCCTTTCCTTTGTCCCCAACAGAGGTATCTTTTTCTTTCCCCTTTCCACTACTCCCTTTCTTCTCCCCCTTAGTTGAGGGATCCTCTACTGACTTTCCCTTAGATCCTCCATGACCTCCATCACCTCCCGAGCCTGAGCCTCCACCAGACGGCCCTTCAAAGTAAGTCCTTTGTTCTTCATTGGGACAGTGAGAATTTTTGATCATGTAGTACAGGTGCTTCATCCCTTCATTCAGATGTTCCATACCTGTCTCTATCTTCAGAAATCTAGAGGAATCCAGTGAATGATTCATTTCAACCAAATCTTCAAGAGAAGTCATCTGTGTATGTAGAGAGCAGAAGTCAAAAATGTCATCAGCTGATAAAGTTGGAGTTTCCTGGATGGAATTGAGCTTTGGTGTGACAGTGTTCTTGAGATCTGAGATATCATTCCTTATCAGTGCCAGCTGATTATTGACAGAGGTGGAAGAAGAAGACCGTTCAACCACTTGTGCTTTGAATGCTTGAGCTTCAACTTGGCTTTTAGCAAGTTCTTCTTTTAGAGCAGCAATTTGAGCTAACAGGTTTATAGTATCTGTGTATGTGTGTGCTCTCACCTGAATTTCACTCGTGTTTGGTTCACTCACCTCACGTGCTTGTGTTTCTCTCAATATAATTGCTCGTGAGGAGTCTTCCTGTTGCTGTTCTTCTGTACCTGCAGTTAAAATCACCCTAGCCTCTTCAAGAGAGGTCAGTGGTGGTGCAATGGGAATTCGCGAGTCCCGATCCTCAGTCAAACCTATCATTTCATGTGAAATAGATGTCTGAATTGCTTCAGGGATAGATTAACCGAGTTGCCCTCCACTTTCTCCAGATAAATCTGCGAGTGGAGAATCCCGTGAGGGAGCCAGAGGTGTTTGATCTGGGAGGGGAGAAAATGACTCTATTAAGGGTGGCTGAGAGTCAGATTTTCCCTCAGAAGCATGTGACTGCTCTTATGCCGTAACTATGGCAGGCACTGTAACAGACTCTATGTGCACTCCTCGCTCTGTGTCCTGAGTATCATCTGTGAGTATGTATGGTTCCATTGTGAGTAATGGAATTGTGCTTGACTCAGTACAAGATGCCATGGCCCTATGGCGAATTTCAATAGATTCATCCTGTTGAGAGAATGTCTCTAGTAACTGTTCATTGGCCATTTCAAAGTCCATGTCCTGTTGGGAGGACAAGGATGGGCTTTCAGATGCCTCAGTATAAGTTCTTCTTTTCTTTGGAGGAGGCAGAGCTGAGGGTTCACTCACATTTAACAATGCACTACTTTCTATTAATCTTCTGGGTAACATTTTAGACAGTGGGGGAGAGGTTGAGATAGAATGTGACTCTGTGTTTGGCTCTATGACCTGGGATTGAAGCTGTGGTTCTACAACTTCATGGTCAGCCCTATCAACCACCGGGGGTCTTTCAACAGAAGTAGGAATGGAGTGAGAGTGAGGAATTACTACCTGTAATGGAAGAGCATCTGATGTTGGAGGAGCCTGGGTGGCTTGAACCACTGGAGGTTGAGGTTGCTGTTCATGACCGGGAAGATTGAAAATAGGTAAAGGAATATAAGTGGCCATGAAAACAGATACAAGTATTGGAACTTGCATGAATTTAAAGGTTATGTCTTGGCGGGTGTAAATCTTTTTGCTTACTGGAGGGGGTTCGGTTACTGCAGAGTTAGCAAATAGGGCTTTGTGTTCAGGTGTGAGAAGATGATCTGCTATAAGCATGAGAAAATGAGCATAGTAACATGATACCCTACGATTTGTAGAATGATCATGTAAAGCAGTAGTGAGACGTCTCAAGAGAATGGGAAAAAGTAGTTTGCCAAAATTGATCCTTTGATTGAAAACAACCGCAAGACCAATATACTGCAGAGTGGAAGTGATGTTGTGAAAGTTGGATTTAGTGCAGTTGGCAAACACTTTAGAAAGTGTATCGAAGAAAATATCCCATTCAGACACCAAATTGGATTTAGAAAGTTTGGTTAAATTGATCACCCCCTGATAGTGAATAGCATGGAAAAAGTTTGTGATATCATTTTCAGAGGGTAAATTACAGAAATTGTCCAATGGAAAATTTAACGCATGATTGATGACTGATTCATCAACTACATACTGTGTGTTTGCCACGGTGAATGAAAAAGATTTTGAATCATCGGCCATGATAGAGGTTGTGCAAATCAGTCTAAGCAGATCGACATTTAAAATCACATTTGATTTAATAGCAGAGCTAACAATTGAATGGTCATTTAAAAATCTAATCTAAGGCTTAAATTTTTCCACATCACATTTTTCCGGATTAAAATAACCAACCTGATTATGCGCGACAATTTGGAAATTGAGAGCCATTTAAAATAATAATAAGACACACACTTTCAGAATTTTAAGAATAATATTAAGAATATTCGAATTAATTAAATTAATTTAATAATTCGAATTAAATTAATTATAATCGAAAAATTTAGACAGGAATGTATCTCGTTAAAATTCCTAACTCACAAACACAGATTTGAAAAACCAAAAGACACAAAACAGAAATTGAAATTAAAATTAAAAAAAATATCCAAATTCAACATACACAAACTGATTTTGAAAGGGAAAAAAAAAATTGATTCGAGAAAAAAAAAATTGAAAAAATTTTGGCAGCACTCCTTTATGTATATACTTGTATGTATATATATCAGGAGTGATGTATGCTGAGTAAAAACTCGAGCAAGGAAAACAACAATGGCAGTTGAATTTGATTTTGGTCGAAGAGAGAGAAGAGAGAAAAAAAGCTGTTGAAATTTTTTTTTTTTTGAAAAACAAACTGCAGTGAATGAGTTATGAAACAAAACAAACACACAAAAAAAAGTTAAGTAGTATAACTGGTATGACAATCGGATTGTTATACCGATTGTCATACCAATACAAAATAAAACAAATAAAAATAAATAACTGGTATGACAATCTGATAGTCATACCGATTGTCATACCAGTACAAAATAAAACATAATAAGTCTGATATTAATTTTATTACTGGCATGACAATCAATAGTCATACCGATTGTCTTGCCAGTTATAAAATTAATCTGATTTTAAAATAACCAATCATTATTACTAAAATGACTTTCAGCAAGACAATTTCAATTGTCTTACCCATTGTCATTCTAGTATAAGATAAATTAAGTATTAACAGATTTATATATACATGTGTACTGAAATGATTTTCAGCAAGACAATTTTAATTGTCTTGCCGATTGTCATTCCAGTAGAAAGACAATTATATATTATTACAGAAAATATTTATAAAAACAAAGACAATATTTCAGAATTAATTATTTTTATTTCAAAAATAGATTTCTGTTGAATTTTAGTAAATAAAATTCATAGAAAAATATTTTTAGAGAAAATAAAATATTCTTAGATATTTGAAGTTAACAAGTCGAGTAAATAAAACAGATAAGATAATAAAAATTCCATAGAAATAAGCAAGAAATATGATAGAATGATAAAACAAATTTGCAAATGAATTTTTCATTTATGAAAAATTCATTTGTAAATTCATTCAAGAACAGATCTCAGATATTAACTAAATTAATCACTAAAACTATTCAACATGCCCAATTTACCAACTAATCTGGTAAATGTGGATTCATCAAGTGGTTTAGTGAAAATATCTGCTATTTGTTCTTCTGTTGGAACAAAGAATAGTTCAACAATACCATTCATGACGTGCTCTCTAATAAAATGATACCTGATGTCAATGTGCTTTGTCCTCGAGTGCTGCACAGGGTTGTTGGTGATGGCTATTACACTTTTATTGTCACATAAAATAGGAATTTTGTTCAATACAGAGCCATAGTCTCGTAGCTGGTTCCTAATCCACAAGATCTGAGCACAGCAGCTTCCAGCAGCAATATATTCAGCATCGGCCGTTGAGTTGGAAACGGTTTGCTGTTTCTTGCTGTACCATGAGACTAGCCTGCTTCCTAGGAATTGACAACTTCCTGAGGTGCTTTTCCTATCAACAACACTTCCTGCGTAATCTGAATCTGTATATCCAACAAGCTTAAAACCAGATTCTTTAGGGTACCAAATACCTAGATTTGGTGTTCCCTTAAGATATCTTAAGATTCGTTTAACAGCAACGAGATGAATATCTCTAGGATCCGCTTGGAACCTTGCACATAAGCATGTAGCATACATAATATTTGGTCTACTTGCAGTAAGATAGAGTAACGAGCCAATCATACCTCTGTAGCTTGTGATATCTACCTTAATGGAGTTTTCACATGGTCCAAGCTTGACAGCTGTAGTTGATGGAGTCCTTGCTGATGCAGAATCCTCTAGATTGTACTTTTTAAGGAGTTCCTTGAGATACTTGGATTGACAAATAAATGTTCCATCTAACCTTTGATTTACTTGTAATCCAAGAAAGAACTTCAGCTCACCCATCATGCTCATTTCAAACTTGTTGTGCATTAACTTAGCAAATCTCTTACAGAGATTATCATTAGTAGACCCAAATATTATATCATCCACATAGACTTGGACTAATATAGTATCATTCTTATGTTTTTTAGAAAAGAGAGTTTTGTCTATGACACCTCTAATAAAGCTATTTTCAATAAGAAATTCAGAGAGAGTGTCATACCATTTTCTTGGAGACTGTTTTAGCCCATAGATAGCCTTGATAAGAAAGAAGACAAAATCCAAATGATCTGAATCTTCAAAACCAGGAGGTTGCTCTACATATACCTCTTCATCCAGCTTTCCATTCAGAAAGGCGCTCTTGACATCCATTTGATAAACTTTAAAGTTTGAAAATGCTGCGAATGCCAGAAATATCCTGATGGCCTCAAGTCTAGCCACTGGAGCATAGGTTTCATCATAATCAATGCCTTCAGCTTGAGAATACCCTTTTGCTACCAGTCTTGCCTTGTTTCTTGTAACCACACCATCTTCATCTAGTTTATTCCTGAATACCCACCTAGTACCAACAGCTTTCTTGTGTGTAGGTCTAGGTACTAGTTTCCAGACTTGTTGACTTTCAAACTGATTGAGCTCATCTTGCATAGCAATCACCCAATCTGGATCAGTTAGTGCTTCTTCAATCTTCTTAGGTTCCATCTCAGAAAGAAATCCTGAGAACAGACACTCATTTTGAGTAGCACGTCTAGTTCTGACTCCAACATCTGGATCACCAATAATCAACTCAAAAGGGTGAGCTTTATTCCAGACAGTCTGTCTTGGAAGATTTGATCTTGATGATTCGCCTTGAAATTCATTGTGATGTTGTGTCCTACTAGATGATCCTTCAGCATCTCCCCCTGAGTTGTTGCCATGTTGACTTGAGGATTCTCCGTCAGTAGCAGTGGTATCTCCATTGTTGCCAAAGTTTCCATCACTATTACCTTGAGTATCATCATGATTAACAGGTTCTTCACCAGCAACAACCTCAGGTTCTTGACCATGTTCTGATTCTGAATCTGACATATCATCAAACTTCAGTTTCTTAGAAGGATCTTCAGTTTGGATACTAGGGAGTTTAGTGTCATCAAATGTAACATTGACACTTTCAGTTACTTTGTGTTGATCAATGATATACACTCTGTATGATCTTCTTCCATATCCAACAAAAATACCCTCATATGCCTTTGCCTCGAACTTACCACGACGATCATCTCCATCCTTGAGCACGAAGCATCTGGCACCAAATACATGAAAGTATTTGATAGAAGGTTTCTGTTCATTCAAAATCTCATAAGGAGTTTTCATGAAGTCTTTGTTGATTAGAGTTCGATTCTGAGTATAACATGCAGTATTGACAGCTTCAGCCCAAAAGTACATTGGAAGACCTGATTCACTTAACATCGTTCTTGCAGCTTCAATCAATGTACGATTCTTCCTTTCTACCACTCCATTTTGCTGAGGGGTTCTAGGAGCTGAAAATTGTCTGGTAATCCCTTTGTCTGTACAGAATTCATTGAGAAGTGCATTCTTGAATTCTGTCCCATTATCTGACCTTATTGCTCTAACAGGGACGTTAGAATCTAACTCAATCATCTTGATATGATCAATCACAACTTGTAGTGTTTCATCCTTAGAGTGAAGAAATAAAACCCACGTATACTTGGAATAGTCATCAACTATCACAAGACAGTAACACTTCTTTGACATCGAAAGGACATTAACTGGTCCAAATAAATCCATGTGCAATAATTGCAGAACACCAGTTATGGAAGATGTGTTAGTGCCTCTGTGACTTGCTTTCTTTGACTTTCCTTTCTGGCAAGCCTCACATAGTCCTTCTGGAGAGAATTCCAGCTGAGGCAGACCTCTTACCAATTCTCTTTTTACAAGAGAATTCATTGTTTTAAAATTGAGATGAGAAAGTCTCTTGTGCCATAGCCAACTCTCATCTGACGATGCCTTTGCATAGAAACAATTGACTTCAGGATTGCTTCCAGAGTTCATGTCAGCTACGAACAGATTTCCTTTCCGGATTCCCATTAAGGAGGGTTTTTCACTTTTCTTGTGCAGAATCTGACACTTCAGCTTGTCGAATAAAACATTGTAGCCGTTGTCACAGAACTGACTAATGCTAAGCAGATTGTGTTCAAGTCCTTTCACAACATATACATTTTCAATGATAACATTTCCAGCTAGCAAACAGCCATATCCCTCCGTTAAACCTTTGTTGTTATCTCCAAAGGTAACCACTGGGCCAGCTTTCTCAACCACATTTGATAGCAGGGCTCTATCTCCGGTCATATGTCTTGACGATCCGCTGTCAAGAATCCACACTACCGGTTGTACCTGTTTAATGCCCTACAATACAAATGGATTAGACCTTCTTCGGAACCCAATCTTGGCTGGGTCCGGCATATTTGTAAAATTGGCCTTTATCAGGCAAAACAACATTCTTAATTTTAATATTCTCAACGTTCTCAATGACTGAACATTTGACCTTGTGAACAGCCTTGACAAATTTCTGTTTAGGCTTAGGCACAAATGTCTCCTTTCTAGCTTTAGGAGGACTAGCAGTCTTAGACCTATCATGCTTTCTATTATTCATATGCTGACGAGGAGTAGTCTTATCATTAGAAACATGCTTACCATTAAAATAAGCATACATCAGATTAAAAGCACAAGACATACAATCAGGAACACCACATGCTTTATGATAGGGATTAACAATAGGCAACTTATGCATGGTAGACATGGCATTTATGTTATCCAACTCATGTGTGTCTGAGTTAGTCTCAGTTGCTTTCACAACCTTGACTGGAACTTTTGACACACTTGACTTGGAGACAGCTTTCTCATTAGCATTATCTTCAGCACGGATTTCTTCTTGAATAATAAATGAGGTCTCATCAAATGGTTCAGCAATTGATTCTTTATAGAGGGGTTCATCAACACCCTTAAGCACATGTGGTACTTCCCTGCCTTTAGCACAGACATGAGGAGGGGAGTTTATGCCTAATTTTCCAATAACAGCATTGTAATCATAACCTATTCCAGATGTTTGATTAATAGCTTGCTTATTGTAAAACTCTTTGGACTTCGAACAAGAATTAAAGTAAGCCTTAACCTTAGCCTCAAGACCAGTGATCTTGTCTTTGAGAATAGTTTCAAGTTATCTATAACAGTCAACTCTATTCTCTAGAAAAGACATTTGTTCTTTTAATTTATCTTGATTAATGTGCACAAGTCTTAATTCATTGACCTCTTTCTCAAGGTCTTTGATATGTTGATTTAACAATTCATTATCACGACGAGCACAATCTAAGGAACCTCCTAGATGATAAACTAATTCAGCATCAGTAAATTTTACCTCTTTTCTTGACGATGAGGTGCTTGCATCACTAGCCATGAGAGCAAGATTCCCAACTTCTTCATCTTCACTGTCAGTATCATCCCAGCTTCTTCCCTTTGCCAGGTAAGCCCTTTCAGATTTACTCTTCTGATTAGAATCGTAAGAGTTCTTCCTAGCTTGTTTTGGCTTCCTGCATTCTGTGGCAAAGTGTCCCAACTCATTGCAGTTGAAGCATCGAATGGTGCTTCAATCAACCATCCCTGTTTTGTACCCACCACTGCTGGTGTTAGAGGATGAAGATCCACCTTTCTGAAATCTGTTGTAGTTGGACTTGTACTTGAACTTGGGATTCCTTTTGAATCTGACATTTGAGAATCTCTTGACAATCAGGGCCATTGACTCATCCTCCAATTGCTCCAGTTCTTCCAAGGAATAATAATCATCTCCTGATTGATTTGTAGTAGGAGAATTAAATTCTGCTACTATCACATTATCTTCAACCTTTGAAGACTGTACCATTATTTCTGACTGTTGAGATTGTTGTTGATATTGTGGTTGTTGTTGTTGTTCATCAGCTACTAGAGCAGTAGACGTGCTGACCACTCTTCCTTTCCCGTAAACTTCCTTCTGCTGAATCTGCTCCAACTCATAAGTCTTTAACACACCATAGAGCCTTTCCAAAGAAATCTCACTCATATCTCTTGCTTCTCTTATGGCAGTGATTCTATGTTCGAGATGAGTTGGCAGTGTTAAGAGGAATTTTTTGTTGACCTCCCTGATGGAATAGTATTTACCATTAATGTTCAGGTTGTTGATCAATGCATTGTACCTCTCAAACACTTCAGTGATTCCTTCCCCTGGATTGGATTTAAAGTATTCATACTCAGAGGTTAGGATTTCTAGCTTGTTCTCCCTAACTTCCTCTGTGCCTTCATTAATAATCTCAATAGTTTCCCAGATATGTTTGGAATCTTTACAATTCATCACATGTCTATTCATCAAGGGATTAAGGGAATCTACTAAGATTAATTGAAGGCTAGCATCCAGGGAGGCTTCTTCTATTTCAGCAGGAGAGAAATCCTCAGGATCTTTCACATAAGTTCTCGCTTTGGTGATCACCACATCATTTTCTATTACCTCTGGTTCAATAACCATAGGAATTTTTGGACCCTTCTTTAACACTTGCAAATATTTGGGATTAGCAACTTGTAAAAACAGTAGCATCTTCTTCTTCCACATAACATAATTTTCTTTATCAAAAAGTGGAATTTTAACGGTTCCAACTTTTTGTGTAGTCATTATGAATTTTTTGAGTGAATAAAAAATTCAAGAAGTGAAAGAAACACAAAAGTCTAGGATCTAGATTTGTACGTTAATCAGAAGGCTCTGATACCAATTGTTAGGTCCCAATTTATTTGTAGAAGGGGGGGTTGAATGCAAACCATACCGTTTAATCGAATAAAATGCAGAATAAAAGGGTGAAACAAAATTCAAGTTAAATAAAACTTTTATTAAACTTGAAAGGTGTTACAACTACGGTATCGGTTACAAGGGATTAATCTCAAATCAATTATTACAAATCTAGAATAAATTCGACATGAACTTTTTCTATTTTTGTAATTAAAAGATCAAATGCTAAATGCGATTTGAGATTAAGTTCTAGGGATTTTAATCCGCTAGATTGTTACACAAGAACAAGATAAATAATTCTAGTGGTTTGGATTTAACTTTACAATCTAGAATTTTGATCTTGAATAAAGCAGATGAAAAATGAAATAATTTGCTTTTGTTTCTGCTGTATTCTTGACTTGTGTGTTCTGTTGAATAATTGCATGAATGTCTTCTGCTATGTTTTGTTGTTTAAGTAAACAAAACAATCCAGTTGAATCAGCAAGACTTTCGGCAAGACAATCAAATGAACTGGCATGACAATCCATTTGAACTGGTAGGACTTTCGGTGAGACTATCCTTTTGAACTAGCAAGACAATCCCAATAGCTAGCAAGACAATCAGAATGAACTAGCAAGACTTTCGGTATGACTATCAATTGTCATACCGATTGTCATAGTAGTTCAAATCAAATTGTCTTACTGAATTATTAATAGATTTTAATCTAATAACAATTCTGAAAATCCTTAATATTAATTCTGAATTAATTAATCAATTAATTCAATTAATCAATAAATTAATCTTTGCAGATATAATTTATTTTCTTAATTAAATTATTTGACTTAATTTATTAATAGAGAATTAATACTAATCTTGAGCAGCAACCATTCTTCTAAAAATCTTCTGAAAATTACTGAAATATATGAATCAATTCCACCACTTCAACGTTGACACTCGATGTACTGTCTGGTTCATGAGTGACTAACTTCCATGATGTTTCTTCACGTCTTGACTTTGATTTTCTTCAGACTAAATCCTTGTAATTAATTGATACCCTGACGAGATCTCTGTCACTTGATTAAATCCACAATCTTGATTTATATCACTGAGGCTTGATCAATTTCTTGAGCTTCTTCCAGTGAATGAAGTCTTCAAGTCTGTAGATGAATAATGTTTCTTAACCCTTTGACAGATGTTACTTTGTGAGATCTCTCTAACGATAGATCCACTATTTACTTATTACATTCTTATTTGAGTTGAGTTAAATTCTCGAATATACAAATAGGCTATGCCATATGCCTTTCACTCCTGTCGCGGGA
This sequence comes from Apium graveolens, assembly GCF_009905375.1. NCBI lineage: Eukaryota > Viridiplantae > Streptophyta > Magnoliopsida > Apiales > Apiaceae > Apium > Apium graveolens. The sequence goes on along the minus strand of NC_133655.1, from coordinate 143,196,327 downwards.
TTTGCATTCCACTGTTGACTTGACTGACTGAGCTGGAGTAGAAGCAACTGAGATAGTATTAGACTTAGTCTGGGAAAAACTCTGTCTCGTGAATCTTTTATTCCTGTTGCGGCCAAACCGATTATGAAATTCTTGACTAGATTCTTCTTTATCTACCTTGTCCATAGCACCATCAGACTTCCTTTTCTTATCATTCTCTTTCTTAACAGCTAACTTCTGGTCACTTTCTATTATCACGGTGGCCTGATCCATAGATGAGTATGTCTTGAGTTGCAATGCCACAACTCCTCTGCGAATTTCAGGTGTCAATCCTTGTTGAAACTTCCTTGCTTTCTAAATCTCCGTACTTACATACTCGAGAACCAACCGGGCCAATTGGGTAAACTTGTCCTCATACTCCAATACGCTTCTTTCACATTGCTTTAATTCTAGAACTCAACCCCCATTTGACTCTGCACACAGTCAGAAAAATACTTTTCCAAAAATAACTCAGTAAATCTAGCCCACGGAACATGGCCTTCTCCTTCTAACGCACAAGTGGATTCCCACCAATAATTTGCTTCATTCTTAAGAAAGTAGCTCGTATAATCGGTCTTAAGATCATTACTTACTTGCGTGAGGGTAAACGCCTTTTCCATTTCCTTAAGCCAATTCCTGGCAACAACAAGGTCCACTTCGCCCTTGAACTCTGGTGGCTTAACAGACTGAAAGTATTTAAAACTAGTAGTTTGGTTTAGCTCTCCTTGTTGATGTTGTTGCTGCTGAATCTGTTGGATCAACCGCAATTGTTGTTGCTGCTGTTGGCGCAACAAGTCTAGAATTTCGTTTATAACTGGACCCTCCACCAAACTACTACTATTTTCTTTAGACTGGGTAGCTTTCTTGGGTGGCATTTTCCTGAGATATAACAGGAAATTCATTCAAAAACATAACGGAAATGTATAACAAAAATATCACCGTTCAAACGGTGCACCTGTGTTAGGAAAAATGCTACCCAATCAAGGTACTTATGTCTTTATTCTTAGGATCCATTTATAAAAAATATCTAGATTAGAAATACTAGAAATAATAACAACGGTAACAGTAGCGAAATCAACAACAGCGTAGAAAACCGGAATATAAAGGTACTGAACATTATAGCATGCCTTCTCAATATCACAACAACTGATCAAGCTCCCAGCACCAATTAAATACAGCATTAACAATTTGATATACCGCGAAACTGGACGGACCATACTAGTCACCAACCAAATAGGGTAAATTGATAAGTCAAATCAAATTAAGGAATCACAGAATTGGCTGACGCACTAGTCCGAGTTTCAATCAACCATTCCTCTCAAGACGATTTCGTATCTCTTACAATTGACCCATCTTCCACGGAGTTAACTTTTCTAAAGATGCAACCTTCAATATCGAATCATGAATCCTCTCTACCATTTTCATTTTTTTTTGAGATAGCTAGCAGCCTGACATAAAACTTCTATTTCCTCCAGACAGTCAACTCTTATTTACTTTCAATAACCAGGACTGTCTAATTACAAAAGCTACCGACAACTCATTACCTCGGGACTTCAAATGAAATTCCAAAGTCAAAGAATCAAGGGAATCGAATAAGAAGGAAAAGTGAAGAAGACGTAGGTATGACTGAGAGCAACCATACAAGTACATAAGATGGCCAGTCTTAGTACCGCATAGCTCACAATATATACATCGGTGGCGTCCCACCAGACCCTTTGTCACACAGACAAACAGTCAACTCATATGCATTGTTTGCCCTCAATCAACTGACTGAATCACCAAGGAAGAAAGCAATGTTTAAATAAAAATTTACAAATAAGGAAGGGGGAAATCTGATTTGTACTGAGATCAGCAGAACCCTATGCTGCTTACTTTGCGTTCTTAACTTTCTCACAGGGAAAATAATAAATTTATAGAATAGGAAACAATTACTCTGAAAACAAAATATATTTCAAGAAGAGCATGCCAGGGTTCAAGATATAAACAGCACACCTGATACCCATACTATCCGAACTCACCGAGGTCACACACTCGATCCAGTAACATTCTCTGAAATAGAAAAGGCGACATTTAGAAATAACGTTGGCGTCTCTTCAACTGACACATCAAAGGTCTGCTCAGAAACTGAATTCTCTTAATCAGAATCGAATTCTCGAGAGGGAAACTAGAAATCTCTATCGAACATTACTAATACTATATATACGAAGGAAACATACTCTAGGTTAGAGCAGTTCCATCCAATCCTCAATAGACGTCAGGGTTACGTCTCCGAACCCTCGACTGAACTCTTAGACTCGCTCCTCTAATTGAGTTGATGTCCCACATCTAGATATAAACCTTCCTGCACTCTTTTGACTCTACTCCTCACCTAAATCATGGACTCAAACCTGTAGCTCTGATACCAACTGTGACGGCCTCAACCCCGGGGTCAGGAGTTGACGTCATCAACAACAATAATAATAAACATACTATAACCAATTCAATGATAGTATATAATATGACCCCTTTTTCCAAGACCTTTTCCAGGTTTAAGTATGACCTAGGTTATAAACAACACAAGTCTAACTTATAACAAACTATCCTGTCAAAACTAACTTGATAAAGCAACTCAGCAAACCATATTTGGTCCAACACCACTACCTCAGACGAGCCTGACACGAAAGGAACTGGAACTCTGCCCTGACTACCACGAAAGAATCTCCTAGGCATCTGCAAGATATATATAAACATTCTGTAAGGGTGAGTAATCAATTGCTCAGCGGTACCACTATATAAATATTAAGTAAAACAATTTATGATAAAATAGTTTTAGGAACAGAATTCATAACTTGTTACAAAATAAGTAAAACATGTATAAACTGGATATCAAAACTAGCATGCTCTGTAAAACAAAATCAGCAGTCGTGTGCTGTGCATAAATACCAGAGTTCAATTTTAGCATGCTATTTTCATTTTCAAACTTTCCGTTCCATTACAGGAACCATAAAACCATTTGTCCCGTTACGGGGACCCAAAACCATTTATTCCGTTACTGGAACCTCAATCATTTATTCCGTTACTGGAACCACAAAATCATTTATCCTATTACGGGGACCACAAAACTATTCGTTCCGTAACGGGAACCATTAAACCAAAATTAGATATAAAAGTGGATGAATTCTAGGGACAACTAATCAGTCTATCCCACCACAATTTTTGTTCCGGAACTCAGAGACTAGCTAGGTCTCTGTTATATTGGACTAAGTGGCCTACCAGTGCGCGCATCCGACTTAGCCTCTTACGCAACCACTTGTTGGGCCGTTACCTAATAACGGGCCTCTTACGCCACTGACCATCCAATATCTGATTCACGTTTATCCAGTTTTCAAAATCAATTACACCTATCTCTTTTTAAACAATTACATCACACATTCAAAAATCCTTTTCAATTTAATCACAATCTAGAGATAGGTATTTTTAGAAGTTATTTTTCCCCAAAACATCCGTTAATAAAAAATAATTAAATACGGGGAATACGTGACTTAAAATGTTTTGTTCCAGCACGTAATTGAAATCCACAACTATTCATATATACTGAACTGTAAAAGATTAGTTCAGGGGTACTTGCCATGTAGAGCTTTACAACTATTACTGATCAACTTTGAGCCCACTCGGACGCTCAGGATTTATCGTCTAACCACTAGATTACCTTGGATTCAACTTCAACACTCAGGTTCTTCGGTTGAGACCCTACTGAGATCGTCAACTGTCCACTAGGTAATCCTTAGTCCAACGTCCACTTTCGGTTTCCCTGACTAGAACCTACAGGGTCGAAACACTCTATGTTAGACGTCCAGGTATGCTTGACATATCCTCGCTAACAACCTACCCATACGATAACATATCCCGACTCACAATTATTCATATTATAATACATACAACAATCAGAGTTCACCTATTTAAAACGCAACTCGATGATCATTTTCGGAAAAGGCATATACTCATCATTTTAGAACACAAGCTGTCAGTCATATTTTACAAAGTATTTATTCATTATTATATAACTATTTACATTCGACTGGTAGTTCTGATATGTTACATGGAACGTTCCCGAAAATCGGGCAACGCTTCATTTGCTTATCGGACTACCCATCGAATACAATCGACATCAAACCAACAACAATCAAATTCACAACCACAATCCAACAATCCAATCACGAGTCCCAACCACCAGTTCAACCCAACAGTCAATCAACCATTACAATCGCAATCCCAATCTCGAATAATAATATTTTATTACTATTTCACTTCGAACTCATAAATAAAATTTGTACATTTATTATTTATTTATATTAAAATATTAGAACTCCGAACAAATCATCACAGTCCACCGTTAGCTCACCGATGTTCATCGCTGACGGCGGCGGAATCTGTCGGTGCCCGAATAATTCAGGTGTCCAGACCGATTCCACCGATTATTCAAATTTCTGCACGAATTTCATTTATACCTCACGAATATTAATCAGACACAATCTGCAAAATAAATAAAAATTGAATTTAGAATTAATCGAAATAAAACAATAGCAGCTGCCATCGCACAACACAAATAACAGACTGAACCACCCACCACCATCTCGCCGGAATTTGGCGAGAGGCAGCAGCAACCCAGAAAATACACACCACAATCGCATATCACACACACACATCACAGGTACACACACAGCAATAAACACATATATACACAACTTAAGAAACCATTTACGGATTGGACAATAGCATACCGAAAAGCCAAGCCGTGGAAATCAACAGGGATAACCAACAGCGGTTTGCAAGAAAATGGGATGGCTATTAACCGGAAAAAGAAAGGGGCGGGGCGGCGATTGGAGATACAAGAGAGGGAGAGAAATTAGAGATTAGAGATGAGAGTACAGAGAGATGCAGAGAGATTGAGTGTGAGGAAGAACAGGGAGGGTGGGTTTGTGCGTGTGTGTTTTGTTTATTCAATTTCATTTTTTTTTGTTTTGCAAACCAACAGCTACCACGTGTCTGCAAAATAAGGAGAGTGTACCACGTGTCCCTGCTTACGACTGGAAGCTTAATTTTGGCTCGTCATTATGCAATTATCGATACTAACTTGCATGTGAAAGTAAATCAGAAATATCTCAAAATAATCTTATAATTTTCTAAATATCCCGAAACTAATAAAATAAAATTTTCATAATTTTTAAAGCATTTTTGAAAAGCAACTCGTATCTGCATTTCACAATTAACGAACTGAGCTGCACTTAAAACAAATTCAGAAAATCACGACAACGGTCTTAGAATGTTACAAATATCCCGAAGTTTATAAAAACATAAATTTTGTAATTTTAAAACAATTTATGAAACTCAATTTATACCCGCTTTTATCAATTTAACGAATCAACGCACGGGTGAAATTAATCCCGAAAATTCCCAAAATAATTTTAAAATTCTCAGAATATTCCAAACTTAAATAAATATAAGTTCTGTAATTTTTGAAGAATTATGAGATTTAATATTGAATTTACATTTTAATACAATCAGCAAATCATTTAGGGCTAAATAATTAATGAGATATTGATTTCTAAATTTTATAAAATCCCAAAAATAAATATTGTATTTATAAAACCATAAAAATAATTTAGAAACAATCCAAATATTTATGAAAAATAAAACTGCAATAAAATCACTTTTAAAAATGAAACAAAATCATACAACCCAATAATTAACCACGCAATTCAATCTCATACACTAGTAATCACATATACATACTAACAAAGCAATAACACGCTGATAGAATCAATATACATATTTTATCTACTTAATTATTCAATAACTACACATTTAAATAATACCAAGAATATACGAGTCGTTACATTTATTCTATTTATAACCTTGTGATTGCCTTGATGAGTAGTGAGTCATGGTTATTGATCTAGTTGTGAGAGTATATTTGTTAAGCAATTATACACACGCACGTTTCTGGCTTGTTAGTTTAATTGTGGGATTTGATTGATCTTTGTGCGAATAATTGCATTTGTTGAGATGTTGTTCATTGGTTGGTTTAGTTATTCTGAGGGGATCGTTGCATTCATGTAGTTGCATTCATATATTTTTATTTTTTGTTATGTGAGTCTGTTCATACTTGAGAATAAGCATCGATTCAAGTTTGGGGGTATGTTAAGTGTCATTTATATCCGCTTAGAATGCTTCGTAAAGCCTCGAATTGGTGTTTTGTACTCAAGTTATTTTTATATTTGATGCGTTTTTGTAGTGTTTTGCATTTCAGGGCATTGATGAAGGAATGAGGAGATTTAGCATTGTTTTTGTGCCAAATTGGTGTTAGGAAGGAGCCTCGGAGGATTGCTTGTTGATCGCCATCAAAAACCTGCCAATAAAATAGAAGTTAGAAATTTTTCCAGTAGCTTAGCGCGCCCGCACTGTGTTAGCGCGCACCCGCGCCGGTTGGGCAGAAGTACAGCGCGCCTGCGCTGGGATATACTTGTGATAAGTGGCATTTTATACCACTTAGAACGTCTTAAAATGGCTTAAATTGGTGTCTTGAAATCAAGTATTTTGTGTATTTGATGCGTTTTTCTAGTGTTTATGCATTTCAGGGTATTAGTTGCATTTCGGAGAAGGAATCATCAAGAATAAGCCATGGCATGTGTTCACCATTGCGAGAGGAAAAGAACGGGCAGATTACGGCGAAGAAACGGAGCAAACCTGGAAATTTTCCAGTAGGGTCCTGCGCGCCCGCGCAGCAATGCTGAGTGGCCGCGCAGCAGCCTTGCGCGCCCGCGCAGAAATGCTGAGCGGCCGCGCAGGGTCGGGGAAAAAGCTGAATTATTTTAGACTTCTACTTCTGTTTAGCTTCCAACTTCTATGTAATCTGAGTTTTATGGGACTATTATATAAGTAGATTTGAGACGTTTTTTACAGTGTATTAAGAGGAGATTATGTTTTAGATTGTTTTTTTGCAAGAAGCGAAGGAGATAGGGAAGAAGATTGATTTAGCACACAGCAACGAAGAGGAAGCATATATTCTTGCGATTCTTGTTTCGTTGTAACGTTGGATGCTAGTTTTCTTGCTTTGACTTATTTACTCTTGTGACGTACTCTGTTTTAATATAATCAGTTTAGTTGATATTTTCTTGTGTTTGTTTATCATGATTTCATATGAACCTATGATGTCGATAAGTTCTATTATGGGCTAATCGTGATCATGGGGTTGCAACGGATTTATTATGAAATTCTCTAGTTAATTGTTTAATACTTTAGTGTGTAATGATTGCATGATATCTAGTATTGGTTGTGCGTATTCGTCTTATGTGCGTCGCGAACATATAAGATAGGGTGTTAATCTCTTGTGAAGCGACGGTGGATCTTGAGATTTAGAACTTGCCATGCTAGCATAGGTTCATGTACGTTGTGCATGATTAGTGGGTAACTCTAACAGTTTTATTTGCCCTATGTAATCAAAAGGAATAACTTGTGCTTAAATCGTTGTGTTGTCAATTTCTGTAGACATATAGGAACTCAACATAATTGATGACTATTCAACTTCTATCTTAATTGTGGATGTTTGGTAGAATGGTATTAGTACAATGAAAGTTGGCTTTTATCAGTTTCGTGTTATTCGATTAATATCATCACTGTCACATGCTAAAGGTAATAACTATGGCTATAGAAGGAAGTAATAATGAAGTTGTGATCTCATGAGTGTTTTATTATTGATAAATTGAAGTGTTAGTTAAGTGGTTAATTAAGTAGTTAATTATAGTTAAGCTTCAACGAATGTCTCTAAAGCTTCAACGGATAACATCCTTCAACGGATGAGTGCATCAACGGATGAAAGCTTCAACGGATGTTCTGTTGATTAACCGTTGATAAGTGGTAGTTGTACCTACAAACAGAGGCACGTGGGTGAACAGAGGTTTTCTCTAGGTCAATCAACTTATCTTCTAACATAGCATTTCTATTACTTAAAAACAGATTGTTCTCTTTAATCCTACTATTTTCTTTAGCAAGAGATTTAAGAGACACACGCAAATGATACAATTCAGTAGACATGTCATTAAAAGCATTATTGCACTCTTCTTTAGTAAGTTGTGTTACATCAGTAGTGATTACCTGAGTTGTTACCTGATTGCTTGATGAACTAACTTCATTTTCCTCAGAATCAGCCATGAGAGCTAAGTTGACATACTCCACATCTTCATTCTCTTCCTCTCCATCAGCTGCCCAATCTTTTTCTTGAGTAATGAAAGCCCTTTCCTTTTGCTTGAGCAGATCAAAATATTTCTTCTTGTAATCTACTTGGTCAAATTTCTTCTTTTCAGAAGTTGGCTTTCTGCACTCACTTGCAAAGTGTCCACTTATACCACAATTGAAACACTTGAACTTTGATTTGTCCACCATGTTCTTATGAGGTTTAGTGGCTCTAGTGTTTTTCTTAAACTTCATCTTTGCAAATCTCCTGGACAGAAATGCAAGATGCTCATCAACACTATCAGAGTCATCTTGACTGGAGTTGTCTTTATTCTCAGCAACTTGCTCTTTTCCTTTGCTTGATTCCTGATATCTTGTACCATCTTTGGAGTTTGATGTAAATCTCACAGTTTCTTGTCTGCATTCCCTCTCATTTTCAGCTACCAACGCAACTGAACTTCCTTTCTTTCTCCCCTTCTCCAATACCTCATCTTGTTCCATCTCTAGTTCATAAGTCTTCAAGATTCCATATAATCTTTCAAGAGTGAAGTCCTTATAATCCTGAGAGTTTCTCAAGGAGACAGTCATGGGTTTCCATTCCTTTGGCAAGGATCTTAAGAATTTAAGATTTGAATCCTTCACCTGGTACACTCTACCATACAGCTTCAATCCATTCAACAGCTTTTGGAATCTGTTAAATGTGTCATTTAAAGATTCATTTTCTTCAAAATGAAAATACTCATACTGTTGAATGAGAAGCTGCATCTTGTTCTCTTTTACTTGTTCTGTACCTTCATACAGCAGCTGAACTGTGTCCCAAACCTCTTTGGCAGTTGAGCAATTTATCACATTATCAAACATATCCTTGTCAAGACCATTAAACAAAATGTTCATAGCCTTCTTATCCTTGTGGACTTCTTCTGTGTCTTCCATTGTCCATTCTGCTCTAGGTTTTGGAATGGATTGACCAACAGCAATTGTGGCCGTAGCAACTGTGGCTACTTTGTGGGGAATGTGAGGACCATTCTCAATACAGTTTACATAACCTTCATCTTGGGAGAGCAGATGAAGGTGCATTTTCACCTTCCAGTGGTGATATTATTTTATTATATCCTTGTCTTCACTTGTAAACTTGGTAATATATAAACCAAGTAGTAGCTAGTAATTAGATAAGAATTTTTCCAGAGCTGTTTAGAAAAATCTTGAGAGAAAAATTATCTAGTTTGTACTAGGATGCAGTTGTGATCAAATTCTTAGATCACAGAATTTCTGAAATACCATCTCTGGTGGAACAACAAATCCACCAGAAAAGTTTTTAAAGGTTTATTGTGTTCTTTACATTTGTGTTTGAATATATATCTGTCTGTATCATCTTAAAGCAATTCACACACTTGTTCATCTTGAACACACAGTCTTTATAAACTACTCAAAACTTGAAAAAGTTTTGAGATTTACATTTTAGATATTAGGCCAGAAATATTCGATGTATTTTATTATATGCATGATAAATTAAGTGAATTTATTTGCTAATTATGCATATATTAATAAATATATTATTGTAATCATTACAAATCAGTCTAGGGAGACGTGCCTTAACAAGACATTTTTTGGTTAAAACATTAAGTTAACTCTTCACTTAATAATTGATCAGTCCCCTAGTCCTTTGATATTCCTTTAGCTATTTAACCGTCATTTCAGTTCAGTCATATCATCTCCTATTTTCACACAAAATGATCTTCTCTCTCTCATTTCTCACTATTTTCTCTCCTATCACAAAAATGGTTCTTGTCAACATGTTCATGAACTTTGAGAATTTCAACGTAGAGTTCAGTTGTGATGACTGGGAGCAGGAATGGCACATCACTGCCATTCTCAATGAGGTGTGGAACTCGGTTTCACAGGAGATTCAAACATATCTCATGTTCTTTGAGATGGATTATCATCTCCATCTTGATCGCTTGGAAGAAGCACGGCGAGAGGCTCTTCTTTAGCAAGAATGGATCATCCGACTTGCTGTGCTATTTGTAAATAGTAGGAGGGACTAATCAACATCAACAGCCTTAGTTCTACAACTAAGAATGTTGATGTTCTTCTTAGACTAAGACTATCTTGTAATTTCTTTTGCATGTAATCCACAAGTTTCATGAAATGTACTCTTCTGATATATTAATGAAATTTCTTTTGATTGCAAGATCTAGTGTATGTTTATTTCGCTATGTATGCATGTGAATATTCTTAAATTGAAGCATGTTAATCTTTACATCATTCACTTCAAATGTATATCTTGATGATTATTTTGATTAAAATTGTGGTTTGCTAATAATTTGTGATGCTTTGACAAACAACTGTTGAATTCGAATCGACATATCCTGAGTTTGTCAAATCCTGACAGAAAAGAGGTCTCAAATACTGACGACAGGTTAGCATGTTCTAATTCAGATTATTAGTAATAATTAATTTCTGAGTAGTTTTCTTGCTGCAATTAAGTGTCTCACTTAATTAATGATTAATGGTGAATTATCTGATAAACAAATTTCTACAGTTGTGTCTTGACAAATCTGTATGTATTTTGTCTTTACTTCCGCAATTTACTCCACCGTCAAATTCTATTACTCAGTAATTGTTACATGTCTGAAGTCAAATTCACTAAATTACCTTCTTCATATGAATGTTATACATACTTCAGAGTGGCAAAGCTATAAAACCACAAGTACTTCTGTGATACAATTCATCATACACATAGTTTCAATTGTTCACATCTCACTTATACTCTCTCTCACAAGCTATACACATCATGACATCGTCTGAAGTTTCACCACTCTTCAGCCAAACCACAATCATTCATGGAAATACATTTGGCACTAACAATTACTTAGCTTTGCTTACACATCAGCAGTTACCATCATCTTTTCATGATATTCAGGATTTTCTACTTCAATGTCCAATTGGGTATGCTCTTACGAATCCTGTCAAGGTGTCATACATTGCTGTCATGCAGGTATGAAATATAGCTTTAGTTAATTCAAAAAACACTGGCTTTTCTTCTGGGTATGAGGGCCAAAGATATGAAGTTGATGCTGATATTCTGCTTCAAGCCTTGAGATTGCCTGCCCTTGATGGTGCTCCTGATACTCATACCACTGAGCAGCTGTTTGATATGCTAAAGAATTTAGGCTATCAAGGAGAAATCACAACCATAGGAAAACTGGCAAGGACTAAACTGAAAAGAGAATGGAATTTTTTCTTTGATTGCATCAGTAGGTGTTTCTTGAATAAGACAACAAATTTTGATGCTCTTCCATCCACTTCTCTGAAAATTGGGTACTCTCTTTTTTAATCTGGTAATTTTGATTATGGTAATACTATACTACAATTCATAATTTCTAGGAGAGCAGATGCTTCAGGAGTGATAGGGTATACTAGATTTCTACTACTGATTTTTAATTTTCTATGCCCTAATGCTATTTTTGATGATGATGAATTAATTCCTGTTTTTTAAATTTCTGAAAAAGCAATCATTGATCATATTAAAAAGGATGAAAAGAATAAATTTTCAGGACCTCACTTTCTTCCTAGAGAGGTCAGGCAATTTCTGTTAAGAAATAGACCTACTCCTACACAAGTGCCTGCAAATCCTGATGCTGGCACCTCTGTCCGAATTCCTGATGCTGAGAATCAAGAAAACACCCATCTTGTTTCTAACCCAAGCATTTCTTCTTCCAAACAGGAAACACATCCAGCTTCTAAATTAACCTCCTCTGTTGTCTCTCAAAAGACATCAGTTGTAACAAAGAAAAGGTTGTTTAAGAAATCTGTCACATCTGGACAGAAAGCTAAACAAGCCTCACCGAGTGAGAGTGAGAAGAAAGAAGACTATTTTCCAGTCAGGAAAAGAAGACTGATCATATATTATAATTCCGACTTTGATGATCAGATGCCAATAGGGTCTTTGTCAAAAATCAAGAAATCCATTGATCAACATCCTGATGACTCTGTTGACACTACTGGAACCAAGGAGCCAACTACTGATGCTAGTGCTCTGCTCGACAAGCTTCCAGTAATTAAAGCAAATATTGAACTCAAGACAACTGCAAAGAGCCAGGTGAAAAGAAAAAGTGAAGAAGTAGTTGGATACATCAGAAAGAAGAAAAAGACTCAGTCTCTTGCCAAGGATGTCAGTACACAAGAACCTAAGTCTCAAAGGGATTTAGCAACTGCAACACATCCAGTCACACAAGAACCATCTTCTCAAAGGGAAGATGCAGACAACGAGGCTGCACAAATCATTGTTAATATTGCTCAGAGTGATTTTCTTGCTGACTCTGTTCAACTACTACAGGAAAAGCAAACTCATCAGGAGATACTGTCAAAGGTGGATGCAATCATAAATGATTTTATTTTTGAGAAGAGCACACAAGAACCTTCACCAAGCATTGCTGAAGCAGCTCACATTTCTCAGACTCCACAAGAACCATCAGTTCAAAGTGCTGATGCTGGTCTCTCACCTTCTCTTGACAGATCAAATCCTGATGTTACAACAGCTCCTACTGAGATTCATCTTTCAACTGAACTAGTTACTATTGATGATCCCCTACTGATTGTTAGTTTGTAAATGCATCCTGATGTGTTGTTTTTTCCTCCACTATCATCACTTCCACTTGAGGACCCACCTTCAGGTATTGCTAACTTCCTCATATATTCACATGTTTGTATGACTATAAATAGTCTCTTCTTTGAGGTTACCTCTATTTATATGACAAGCATACTACTCTTCTTAGCCATCTCTTATTTCTTTTCTAAATGTGTGATTAAGCCTTTCTATGAGACTGTGTGAAAATATCATATAAAAAAAATTAATTTTTTTTAGTGGCAGTCTCCTGTACTGGAAAAAGGAGAGGTAGCTTTGAGACAAGAATCTTATAAGTTTTTTTTACTTATAAAGTTTCTTCTATGAGAACGATATTACTCTTAAAAGTAATATATTGTGTGAGAAGTGATGAGATCACTTGAAAAGAACAGAGAGATTTAGGTGTTACCATGTGCCTGGTTCAGGATCTTATCAGCCATAGGAACCTCTTGCAAAGGATTTGGATAAAGGCAAGGCAATTCTGCCTGATTCTACAAATTCTTCTGATGGGTTGTCTGATTCTGATAATGACAGTGATGCGGATAATTTTGACACAACTCAGCTTAAGACTGCAATTGATGCATCTAAGAAGTCCAATGTTGGTTCTTCTTCGCACTTCAATAAAAATCCTTCTTATTACAGTATTGATGTTGAACATTTTCGACAAACAGAATGGGATTATAAATGAAAACTTGCAAATACTTTTATCTCATCTGCTATTGGCCTGCAACATATTCATCGTGCCTATGATGAAATTAAAACTCCTAATCTGAAGTTGCATCTTAAGGCCTCCACTATTTTTGTTAAAGGAATTCACTCTGACCTTGATGATATGAAGAAGTCTCATGCTGCTGTCAAGGAGAAAATTGATGGATTTATGTTTCACACACCTACCTCAGCTGAATTTAAAAGTGTGAAAATTACTATTATAGATGTTGTTGAATCTCAACACAGCATGGCCTCTATACTTTCCTCCTTAGAAGAGAAGGTCTCTTCTATAGGTGACAAACTGGATACTCTATTTTCACTTCTTTCAAATACTGATGCCAAAAAGGGGAGAAGATAGTTGCTACAAAATGTACACCAGATTCTATTCAGACAAAGGATAAAGATATTGATGATGATGGTGATAAGAATAAGAATCCAGTTACAGATATTCAAATTGCTTCTACTGCTCAACAACCTCAACATTCTAAGAAGATTGGTTCTTCAGGACAAAAGAAGTCTACTGGTGCTCATAAAGCTAAGCACAAGACTACCGTTGGTGTTCCTGAGGATGATGATGTTACAATCTCTAATTTAGCATATGCTAAGGGATTATTCTTTCCTTACAGGCATAAGGAAACAGGTGAAGAGATTGTCTTGTACTACAAAGACAAGAGGTTTGAGCAAAAGAATGCTAGGAGTGCTCTTGGGTATGTAACTTAAGAATTTCCTGATCTAACACCTGAAGAAGCAGTTATGCAACAAAAGGAGTTAATGGCTCAAATTGAAGTTGAAGCTAACACTTCTAAAGGAAGAGAAAAAAGAGGCGGGATATCTACAAGAGCTAGAGGAAGAGGAGGAAGAGAAAGAACTTCTAAATCAAGTCAAGTGACTGCATTTAACTCTACTTTTCTGAATTTCCTATCCATAGAGGGTTATGTTCATGTACAAGGACATGAAGAAGATGAAGAAGTTCAGAAGCTAGAAGAGTTGATTATACAAAGGAAGAAAAGATCAGCCACTGACATTGATCAAGCTGATACAACAAATCAGAATGTAACTCCTGATGCAGACACAAATCCTGAGGTAAAAGCAGATCCTGATGCTATGAACCTGATAACTGATTTTGAATCTAATGAAAAATTGATCAAAGCATTAAATGAGTCAGCCCTTACTACAGTAGTCATTCCTCATATTTCAGAGGTTGATGAAAAAGAAAAGGTTGATAGAAGGAAAGCTGATCAAGCATGCAAAGATTATGTGCAGAGAGTTTTAAAATCAAAGAGAGAACTATGGCATAAAGTAAAAGGGAAGATTCACGATCTTTCTACAAGTTATGCTCCTCTCATCAAGAAGGATAGAAGATGGAAAGACATTTATACATTCAATTATCCTAAAGGGTTTAAGCATATTGAATTTGTGTCAGCAGGGTTAAGAGATTCTATTTCAGAACAGGAAGATGTTGATAAGTTCATCAAGAAACCTTCTTGGGTGGAATACAATGAAAAACTAAAACTTGTCAATTCTCGAACCGGAGGAGGCATTGGTCATTCTGATATGGAGATTTTAAGATCTGATCTGCTGGATACAAATACTCTGACAGAGAATCTTGGTGAAAGAATTTCTCCTTCACATCTTGAGAAAGTTGAAGTTATGAAGATCATTTATAGAAAGATAAATGATAATGATGTCAGAGAAGAGATTCTGTACTTTTTCAGAGATGGTATAGTAAAGAGATTTACATTGCAGCAACTCTTAATGAAGACTATGACAGAATTGAAATACATTCACTATCTTCTTAGAGTTAAGAACAGTGTCACTAGAAATTGGTCTTCTATGATACTTGAAGTCATCAGAAGAAGAGTCATGACAAAAGATGATAAATACAATGGTGATTATGTTCCTGAGTACAGAACTTATACTGGTCAAGAAATAAAGATGAAAAAGGGAGCCGCAGTGCTAAAAGTTTTTCTCAACAGTCCTGATCATGAAGATGTCAGTTTAAGTTTCATGTTGATTGGTGATCTTGAGATAAAAAAAAGTTCAATTTCTAAGTTGAGATCAGCCATCTATCATCTTGGAGAAGACACTGAAGAAAAGGGAGAGTTGAAAAAAAAGCTTGTTAAAGTCCTACGAGACAAGGAGGAAGAAAGATTGAAAAACTTTCTGGAAACAACTGTCAGTTATTTGAAGATACTGAAGTAAGCTTTACTCCTTGTATATTTTGTAGATTGGTTTTGGCATCATTCAGAATGGAATTTGTGCTTCATTACATTAAGCATAAATTGGGGGAAATTGTTATATATTGAATTCTCAATGATCAGAAGAAGCTCAGGATATGGCTGTTCGGGTGTCATCGGTATTTGATGTATCGTCAGGATTTGATACATCATCAGTATTTGGATATCATCAGTATTTGAAGACAGTCAGCTTAGAAGATTTATTCTGTTCCTTGTATTGTGGAATAAATATCTTTTATGACTGAGTTATAAGACTTTATTTATTCAGTTGAAAATATGTATCAGTTTCGGTTAGCTTTTGATAATGCATATCTTAGATTGATTAGTTGTAGCTGTGTAGTATATAAATACAGTTTAGGTCATCACATTGTGAATCGATCTCGAGTATTATTCGACCTAGTAGCTCTCAAGAACATCAGTATTTCTGGAGAGAGTTTTGTAACAGTTTTTATCAGAAATATAAAAAGCTGTTATATTTAATTACTTGTTTGAAATATTTATACAATTGTATCCAACCCCCCTTAAACAATTGTATCTTTACTGGGCAACACTGTACTGCGTCATGCTCATGCCAGCTCATTCCTCCTCCACATATGCCTGCTGCGATGGCCCTGCCTCATCTCCTAGTTGAGATCTCCATGCAGTTCTGTTCACCTGAGTAGCCCCAGCAGCTGGCCTCCCACCAGGTAGGTGGTCAAAAGTATAACCAAGACCCTTCTTATCGGGCTTGCCTCCATCTCATTCTTACATCATGGACAAAGTAGTATTGTCAATAGGAGCACTCGGAATCTGCAACTGCTCATGTACGGGCCAATGTACACCAACTACCGCACACAGTTTCGTCACAATAGACGCATACGGAATAGACCCCGTGGTACTCCCCCTCAAGAACTTCAGGATACCCTGATAAATCACCATCCCCAAATCCATATAATCGCCCTGAAGAATGCCCAATAACAGTCATGCACGCTCCACAGTAATCTCATGCACATGCGAAGATGACATGATATTAGCACAAATAAACGCGTTCCATGCACGGGCGAACCTGTTCATGCTGAAATCCGGGAACGTAAAATACTCAGTCGTACCCCTCTTGATCTTCCAGTGAGTGTCGGGCTGGCACATCATAGCAATAATAAGATCCAGATCAAAGTCCTCTAGAGTCTTATCGTTCCACGTATATTTCCCGACCTTCCTCGCGGGCTGCTCAATCACCGTCCTGATAGCCTCTGCACTGTACTCCACAGTCCTCCCTCGAACCACCGTGAAGCCATTTTTCTCAGCCTTCGCATTCATATAGAACTTGCGAACAACACTCATGGGCACAGCAGAGGGAGCCTCACAAAAAGGAACACAATCCATCTCCAGAATCATCTCCAATAGCTTACCATCCTTCCCTGATGGCAGAAAACCTCGCTCCTTGATGATCGGCTTCGAGAGAAGCCTCGTATACTCCGCTTCAGCTTCGAGAGTAGAGAACCTTAGCCTTACACCACCCACACTTAAAGAATCGGTGGTGTTGCTGCTTACTTGTGTTCTTTGTCTCTTGGGTGCCATTGGAATTGAGTAGAGAGAATAAGAGTTGTGTTTGAGAGAGAATTTGTGTTTGAGAGTTTATGAAGTGGTGAAGAAGTTTGTGTATAAGGTGTATGTATATATAGGTGGTGAAAAAGAATTATATATGGAATAGAAGTGGGATTTGATTATGGGAATAATGGGAGTAATGGGTTTGATTTGGAGAGGGAAATTTGGGATATGGGGGAGTAAAATTCGGTTGGGAATTGATTTTGTAGCAAAATTCCCGATTTCCCCCCTTAAAACTGCCTTTATTTTTTTTCTGAGTCGGGACCACGGCGCGGCCGCGTGCTAGGACAGTGCGGGTGCGCGCTACTTCTGCCAAACCGGTGCGGCCGCACGCTGGAACAGCGTGGGCGCGCTGTGTTTCTGTGTTTTCAGCGCGGCCACGCGCTAGGACAGCGCGGGCGCGCCAAGCTTCTGTAGTCAGTCCTGATTTTTTTTATGTTTTTTTCCTTTCTTCTTGCTTCCTCTACCTACTATTGTACAACAAACTTGGGTTACCTCCCAAGAAGCGCTTCTTTTACGTCGCTAGCTGGACGTAGGACCTTGAGCTCAAATGGACAATAGCACGACACTAACCACCTCGCGATTTGCCGTGTCACCATAGAAATGCTTCAACCTCTGCCCATTCACCTTCAACCACTCCATGTGGAAACACAGTTTTGACAATAAACGGCCCTGACCATCTTGACTTTAACTTTCCAGGAAAAAGACGGAGACGAGAGTTGAACAAAAGAACTTGTTGCCCCGGCATAAATGATTTGAGCACTAGACCCCGATCGTGCAACCTCTTGACTTTCTCCTTGTACATTTTGTTGCTCTCATAAGCTTGAAGTCGAAATTCATCGAGCTCATTCAATTGAAGCATCCTCTTCTTTCCAGCTGCATCCAAATCCAGATTCAATTTCTTCAAAGCCCAATACGCTTTATGCTCCAGCTCCACCGGCAAATGACACCCATTACCATAAACTAACTGATACCGTGACATCCTTAGCAGAATCTTGTATATGCTGTTCGATATGCCCAAACAGCTTCATCAAGCTTCAAAGACCAATCCTTCCTCGATGGACATACAACTTTCTCTAAAATACACTTGATCTCTCTGTTCCACACCTCAGCTTGACCATTTGTCTGAGGATGATAAGTCGTGGCAATGCGATGATTCACATTATACCTTTGTATCATTGCAGTGAACTTGCGATTGCAAAAATGTGACCCCTCATCACTTATTATGACTCTTGGAGTTCCAAACCTTGTGAATATCTTCTTGTGAAGAAAATTAAGCACCACTTTCGTATCGTTCATTGGCAACGCCTTAACTTCAACCCATTTTGACACATATTCAACTGTCGACAAGATGTACTGATTGTTACAAGATGAGACAAATGGCCCCATGAAGTCAATTCCCCAAACATCGAAGACCTCAACCTCGAGAAGCACATTAAGAGGCATCTCATCCCTCTTAGACATATTACCCACACGTTGACATCGATCACATTTCAAAATGAACTGGTGAGCGTCTGTAAACAAGGTTGGCCAAAAGAAACCTCCTTGCAGAATACGAGCTGCTGTCTTTTCTCCACCATAATATCCTCCATAAGCCGTTGAGTAGAAATCTCACAAGACCCCCCCCCCCGTTTAACTGTAAGAAATACATCTCCTGATGATTTGGTCAGCTCCTTGTCGAAAAAGAAACGGCTCATCCCACATATACCACTTCACTTCATGTAGAAACTTCTTCCTTTGAGCATAAGATAAGTCGGGAGGCATGATATTACTTACAAGGTAGTTCACAATGTCTGCAAACCACAGTTCTTCTTCTTGCACTCCAAACAACTGCTCGTCGGGAAAAGATTCATTTATCAATACCTTATCCAATGAATTAGCATTAGGATTCTCTAAACACGAGAGATAATCAGCGACTTGATTTTCAGTCCCCTTTATGTCCTTGATCTCTAGTTCAAATTCTTGAAGTAAAAGAACCCATCTAATCAATCTAGGCTTCGAGTCCTTCTTTGAGACAAGATAACGAATTGCAGCACGATCAGTATAAACTATCACCTTAGTCCCAAGTAGATAAGATCGAAATTTCTCAAAACCATAGACAATAGCCAAAAGTTCTTTCTCCGTAGTAGTGTAATTCAGTTGAGCACTATTTAGGGTCTTGCTAGTATAGTAGACCACATGAAACATGTTGTTCTTCCTCTGCCCAAGAACTGCTCTAACTGCATAATCACTTGCATCGCACATCATCTCAAAAGGTTTATTCCAATCAGGTGCAGTTATGACAGGTACCGTGATTAAACTCTTCTTCAATATTTCAAAAGCTGTAAGGCACTCGTCATCAAACTTGAAAGGGACGTCTTTCTCTAGCAAACTGCACAATGGCTTCGAAATCTTAGAGAAGTCTTTGATGAAACGCTTATAGAAACTCGCATGACCAAGAAAACTGCGAATTCCCTTAATAGAAATAGGTGGAGAAAGATTTTCAATGACCCCCACCTTGGCTTTGTCCACCTCAAGAGCCTTACTAAAAATCTTGTACCCAAGAATAATGCCCTGTCGCACCATAAAGTGACATTTCTCCCAATTGAGAACCAAATTGGTCTTAACACACCTCTTGAGAACGTGTCCAAGATTTTGCAAGAATTCATCAAAAGAATCGCCAAATACAGAGAAGTCGTCCATATCAGAAAAAATGGCCATCATACATCTCTGAAATGTGGCTGGTGCACCACACAAACCAAACGAAACTTGTCTGAAGGCGAAAGTACCAAATGGACAAGTGAAGGCAGTCTTCTCCTGATCTTCTGGAGCGATACAAATCTGGTTGTAACCCGAATAGCCATCAAGAAGACAGTAGTACTCTGTTGGGTTCCGAGGTAAAAAACTCAGCGGATAAATGTAAATAAAACAAAAATTTTTGAAACCCAAAACAAGATCCATGTATAATTATGGGCAGATTATGGAGATAACGAATCATACCTTTCAAGAGCTTAACTTTCACAAACTCAACGGAGATCCTAACTATCACGCTTTGTGTCTACCTCTCGGAGAAACACCTCTATGGTATCCATATGAGCACCTCCAAGAACGTCTCACAAACTTGACTACGGAATGGATGTACTAGCCTCCTTCTTGACGATCCGAATTGCCTCTGCCTCTCTTTGCTGCTAGGGTTTTCTCAAAAACGTACAAGCCTCTTTAACCTATCATTATGTATTTATAATGGCTGATTAAAAAAGGCCCATAACAGCAAAACCCAACCCTAGTAGGTATTGGATTAAATAATAAAAACGAATTTTTGTTATTTTATTACTAACTAAGTCATACTTAATTATTATGGGCAAAAACATTCCTTTTAATTCGAATTTATATTATCTCAATTAAGTCTTACTTAATTATAATAAAATTTGAATAATCATCAATTAATTTAAATCCATAATTTAAATTAACTATTCCATTAAGTGCTCTATTTGTGCGACCCTATAGGCTATTATTTAATTGGCAATAATTTTATTCTCTAATAAAATTATAAACAATGAGTGGTATCATTGTTACCCAATTAAATAATAATTAAATCGTGATTAGATAAAACCTTTCGTGATTAATGTTTTTCATGTAATATAATCCCTTTAACCATACATATTATAGATTAAACTCGAGGCATGTATTTAGTCATCCTCTTCAACATTTAATCCGGGTTTACTTGATCCATGAGTAGATTATCAAGACAAATCATTATTTGAGCATGGCCATGCTTTTATAATCTCACTCAATCAAGAGGCCAATAATATCTCTCCTAATTATAGGAGGGTTAAATCCTTTATCTATCATTCATATTTCTCATACGACTCATGATATACCCGATGTCCACTTTTATCATCACTCGATTAAAAGTAACTTTTAATGTAGTCAAAGTATATTAATCCTCATATAGAAATATAATGATTTTAAGTCAAAGGATCGTTACACCATTATCACTGTGAGTCTTTCTTATGACTTTATTAAACATGAAGAATCTCACTGTGGGTCTGTCCAGTACCATGTACTCTCACATGTACCTATATATTGACTTTAGTATCCCCATACTTATAACCAATGAGATGTGGTTATCTTGTCAAACAACATACTAGTCTATCTATGTATTATTATTGTCCTATATAATAATACTCGACTAGGGACCTTTAAGAATATAATATATTATATAATCTCAAGTTCAAGTCATGTACTTAAACTATACAATGTGTATCATGAATCTAAGGACATTTATTATGCTAACAAAATAACGCAGTAATTAAGGTCATAATAAATACATTTATTGAATGATCAACTGACATAAAGATTTAAAAGAATAATGTATTGCCTCTAGGGCACCTACACTAACAATCTCCCACCTGCACTAGAGCCAATCACCCATATATCTAATACCCATGGAACTAGTGTGACCATCGTGCTTCTGCTGCGACAAGCCTTTGGTCAGTGGGTCTGCAATGTTATCATTTGTGTGTACTTTACATATGTGTATATCACCCCTTTCATTAATCTCTCGAATAAGGTGAAATCTCCTGAGTATATGTTTAGCCCGGGAGTGTGATCTAGGTTCTTTAGCCTGTGCAATGGCTCCATTATTATCGCAGTATAGATCAATGGGATCTGCGATCGATGGAACCACTCCCAAATCAGAAATGAACTTTCGAATCCAAATGGCCTCCTTAGCTGCTTCACAAGCTGCAATGTACTCAGCCTCCATTGTAGAATCAGCTACTATTTCTTGCTTTGAACTCTTCTAGCTTACAGCACCTCCGTTTAGACAAAACACAAAACCAGACTGTGATACAGTATCATCTCTGTCTGTTTGGAAACTTGCATCGGTGTAACCTTTTACAGCGAGTTTCTCTTCTCCTCCATACACCAAGAATGAATCTTTAGTTTTTTTCAGGTACTTAAGAATATTCTTGACTGCCGTCCAGTGACCTTCACCCGAATTAGACTGGTATCCGCTCGTCATGCTCAAAGCATACGAGACATCTGGGCGAGTACATACCATTGCATACATGATAGATCCAATTGCTGAAGCATATGGAACTTTATTCATGTGGTCCTTCTCATCCAATGATTTCAGACACTGGTCCTTAGAGATCGTTATTCCTTGAGACACGGGGACATATCCCCCTTTCTCCTTTTTGCATTCCAAAATGATGCAAAACCTTATCAATGTATGTGCTCTGACTTAGACCGATCATCCTTCTAGATCTTTCTCTATAGATCCTCATTCCTAGAATGTAGGATGTCTCTCCTAAGTCTTTCATGGAGAAATTGCTCCCTAACCAAGTTTTAACAACCTTTAGAGAAGGTATGTCATTCCCCATTAGTAGTATATCATCAACATATAGTACTATGAATGCCACATAGCTCCTACTAACCTTCTTGTAAACACACAGTTCATCTTCGTTTTGAACAAAGCCATACTCAGTGACTATTTTATCAAAACGGATATTCCATCTCCTAGAGGATTGCTTCAATCCATAAATGGATCGACGCAATTTACATACCTTGCCAGCATTCCTTGGATCGACAAAACCCTCAGGTTGTGTCATGTACACATCCTCTTCAAGGATTCCATTAAGGAAGGCTGTTTTGACATCCATTTTCCAGATTTCATAATCATGGAATGCTGCAATGGCAAGTAAAATCCTTATAGACTTGACCATATCCACTGGTGAGAAAGTTTTATCATAGTCAATACCATGAATTTGTTTGAAACCTTTTGCAACCAGCCTAGCTTTATAGGTCTGAACATTTCCATCCATGCCCTTTTTCTTCTTAAAAATCCATTTGCACCCTATGGGTTTTACCCCTTCAGGTGGATCAACCAAAGTCCATACTTGGTTTTCGTACATGGAATCTATCTCGGATTTCATGGCTTCAAGCCATCTCTTAGAGTCTGGACTGTTCATAGCATCTTGGTATGTGAGAGGCTCATCTTCATCTATGAGCATCAAATCACCACACTGAGTCATGAGAAATCCATATCTCTCTGGCTCATGGCGAAATCTACCAGATCTACGAACAACCTGTGTTTGTTGAGCATTATCATTATGCTGCTCTTGTTCCACTTCAGGTTCAATGCTATTTTGCGGTTCTCGATCTTCATCGAGATCTATAGTTCTCCCACTGTTTCTTTTGGAAACAAAATCTCTTTCCATGAAGCATCTCGAGTAATAAACACTTTCTGCTCAGAAGGACTATAAAAATAATACGCCTTTGTTTCATTAGGGTATCCCACAAAAATGCACTCTTCGGATTTAGGTCCAAGCTTGTCAGATTCTTGACATTTCACAAACGCCTTACATCCCCAAACTTTCATAAAGTTCATGCCTCACCGTTTCTCCTTCCATATCTCATATGGAGTCTTTTGAACCTTTTTAGTAGGAACACGGTTAAGTGTGAAAGCCACTGTTTCTAGAGCGTAACCCCAGAAACTTATTGGAAGATTTGCATGACTCATCATCGATCGCACCATGTCCAACAATGTGCGATTTCTCCTCTATGAAACTCCATTCCATTGAGGTGTTCCTGGAGGAGTGAGTTGTGATACAATACCACACTCTTTCAAATACTCTCTAAATTCGGTGCTTAAGTATTCACCCCCACGATCGGATCGTAAGATCTTAATACTTGCATCTCCGTCAATTTGCTTCTCTACTTCAACCTTGTATTCTTTAAATTTTTCAAAAGAATCGGATTTGTTCTTCATAAGATATACATATCCATATCTACTGAAATCATCAGTAAATGTTATGAAGTAGTAGTAGCCTCCTCTAGCCATTACACGCATTGGGCCACATACATTACTATGTATTAGCTCCAGATGTTTAGTGGCCCTTTGACCCTTACCAGTGAAAGGGGCTTTAGTCATCTTACCAAGCAAACAAGATTCGCATTCTTGGTATGATTCAAAATCAAACTTATCCAAGTATCCATCCTTATGTAATTTGGATATGCGTTTCTCATTTATGTGGCCTAGACGATAATGCCAGAGGTATGTTTGATTTGAGTCATTCATTTTAAGTCGTTTGTTTTCTATATTACAGACATGATTATCTAAATCAAGAACATATAAACCATTAAATAAATGCGCAACACCATAGGTTAAATCATTCAAAGCAAAAGAGCAACTGTTGTTCTTTATTGTAAGCGAAAAACCTTTCTTGTCCAAACAAGAAACATAAATAATGTTTCTGCGAATCGCAGGCACGTAAAAACAGTCTTCTAGTTTTAAAACAAGCTCAGAGGGCATAGATAAATAATAAGTCCCTACAGCTAAAGCAGCAACTTTTGCTCCATTGCCTACTCTTAGTTCCACTTCTCCCTTAGCCAAAGTCCTACTTCTCTGCAGGCCCTGCACATTTATTCAAATGTGAGAAGCACATCCAGTATCAAGTACCCAAGATGTAGAAATAGACAAATTGACTTCTATAACATAAATACCTGATCCAGAAATCTGAACTGCTTTCATTTTCTTCAAATCCTCCAAGTAAATTGGACAGTTTCTCTTCCAGTGACCAGCTTTCTTACAGTAGTGACATTCACCCTTGGCCACACCACCTTTATGCTTTAAAGCCTGTTTGGGACCTGATTTTGGCTTGGGTGTAGAATCAGATCCAATCTTTTTCTTACCCTTCCACTCGCCCTTCCCTTTGGCCTTACCTTTATTTCCCATCATCAGTATGGGAGCAGGTTCAGCTGTCTTCATGTTGGTCTCATATGTTCTCAACATATGCAATAATTCAGTAGGTGTTTTGTCAAATTCATTCATATTATAATTCACAACAAACTGAGTGAATTTATTTTTCAAAGAATTCATGATTAGGTCAATACCAGTTTCCGGACCAATGGGGAAACCCAAAGTTTCAAGGTACTCAATGTAACCAATCATCTTCAGAACATGTGAGCCAACTGGTTCACTTGCCCCTTGTTTGTAATTAAAAAGTGACTTACTCGTATTGAACCTTTCTTGACGAGTTTGGCTTGCAAACATGCTTTACAAGTGCTCATTGATAGTATATGCATCTATATGCACATGTTGTCTTTGAAGCTCAGCACTCATAGTTGCCAACATAAGACATGCAACATCATTTGCATCATTCTCATCCCTTGTGCGTGTTGCTCGTTCATCAGCAGTAGCACCCTCGGGAAGGGGGCCTGGAGGAGGAATATCAATGACATGAAGCTTGCGCTCCTGCCTGAGGACAATCCTCAAATTCCTCTGCCAGTCTAGGAAGTTGTTTCCTCATGTCAGCTTGTCCTTCTCAAGGACTGAATGTACAGATAGTGTGTTTGTGTTGTTTGTCATTACTCAGTATCTACAATAATAAAAGCGCAAAATAAACATTAGATTGTCTGAGTTAAAATTTTATGTTCATATGATTATGATATATTCATAATATATCTCCCACTATTTTTTATCAAATTAATAGCCCTAACTATTAATTCAGAAGTATATCCCATAAATCTTTCTAGTGAGCCAAGATCCATATTTCGTCATGTCCCAAGTCAACCACTGGTATCCTTAAAACATGATTATTTAGGTAGACAACAGTTGTCAATTATATCATATATAATTCTTGGATAATTTGGAGAACCACAATTGATCTTATCTATCTAATAGATTTTTAACCAAACTCTATGCTTCTAAGTTCATAATAGTTGAATATAACCGTTTATATTCACCTTATTATGATGACTCGGTTAAGTTAGAGCCAATGATACAACGTCCGAATATAACCGTTTATATTCATCGCATTTCATCACGATAGATAGGAGTCCCCTGCCACTGACAGCCCTTCCCCTTATCGATCTAGGATTCAATGAGTGTTCATTCATTGGAAAGCATCTGATTAAAACTTAATATTTTTACTTAGGGATTTTTAATTTAGAACGATCATGATCCCATCATAAAGAGATTCCCAATTTTTCCTTGAATAAAATACTTCAAATCAATACTCGTCAATGGTTTGATTTCCAGGTAGTGGATGAGTCACTTCGGTCTCGCTTAAAACCCACAGCCTTACAAGTTCTATGAACCAGTTGTTGACAAAATCGCCCCATGTCAGAAATAAAGAAAATTCGTATTTTTTTCCGTGTTTCATAAACACGAGAATCTCATGATCGTTTGTTAATTTTAAATCTTGAGTCGTTACAGATTTTATCTTGTTTAAAGGCATGGCATGGATGATGTATCTAATACATACATGCATCATTAATCTAATTAAAACATGCATTTTTTACTCTACACATACTATTTATACATCATATAAAAAGTGCGTAATGTAAACGTGCAATAGTTATGGCCCAATCCTATGTGATCTTTTCAGGCTAATGAAAAGATCAAGGTCAATCTATGGTGTAAAAATAACTATTACATATGTTTTCTCTATTGCTTCCATTGTCTCCTTGGCCTCCATAGGATGCCTCCTTGTTCCCTTGTCCTTCTTGGATGTTACATTAAGAATTATACTAATGAACTTACAAAAGAACTCGAGTTACATTCGAGATAAAACAACTACAAATAGAAAACGACATACAAGTCGTATTTATTACAAACCAAAAGAATAAACCATTACAACTAAGGTCTTAAGGCCATAACTATGCACCATGCTCAAGTAACCATTAAAGAACATGATAGATCATATAAAGATGACATACTATTTATCACTTATCATGATCCAATTAAGAATAATAAATAAGTAAAGCATATGTCATAAGCACAAATTAAAACGAAACCCTAAATCAAGTATCAGAATACTAGCAAAACATGTATCAGAATACTATTCTAGAAGCATGTATCAGTATACACACGACCCATGTCCCAGTTACCAAAAACATGTATCAGTATACATATTATAAGAGATCGCATACATATGAGTTATGGCAGATCTTAAACATACTAGTATCATCATATAGATCATTAACAGATTCATCATATCATTCATATAACATAACTGTTATCATGGCAGACTCATATAACATAACTGTTATCATGGCAGACTCATCACACATGCATACTGGTAAAAATACAGTAAACACGTAATCAAATCAGCCCCTTATACACGTAGCTCTGATGTCATTGTTGGGTTCCGAGGCATAAAATGCAGCGGATAAACGTAAATAAAACAAAAAATTTCAAAACCCAAAACAGGATCCATGTATAATTATGGGCAGATTATGGAGATAACGAATCATACCTTTCAAGAGCTTAACTTTCACAAACTCAACGGAGATCCTAGCTATCACGCTTTGTGTCTACCTCTCGGAGAAACACCTCTATGGTATCCACACGAGCACCTCCAAGAATGTCTCACAAACTTGACTACGAAATGGATGTACTAGCCTCCTTCTTGACGATCCGAATTGCCTCTGCCTCTCTTTGCTGCTAGGGTTTTCTCAAAAATGTACAAGCCTCTTTAACCTATCATTATGTATTTATAATGGCTGATTAAAAAAGGCCCATAACAGCAAAGCCCAACCCTAGTAGGTATTGGATTAAATAATAAAAATGAATTTCTGTTATTTAATTAATAACTAAGTCATACTTAGTTATTATGGGCAAAAACATTCTTCTTAATTCGAATTTATATTATCTCAATTAAGTCTTACTTAATTATAATAAAATTTGAATAATCATCAATTAATTTAAATCCATAATTTAAATTAACTATTCCATTAAGTGCTCTATTTGTTCGACCCTATAGGCTATTATTTAATTGGCAATAATTTTATTCTCTAATAAAATTATAAACAATGAGTGGTATCTAGTAATACATCATTGTTACCCAATTAAACAATAATTAAATCGTGATTAGATAAAACCTTTCGTGATTAATGTTTTTCATGTAATATAATCCCTTTAACCATACATATTATAGATTAAACTCGAGGCATGTATTTAGTCATCCTCTTCAACATTTAATCCGGGTTTACTTGATCCATGAGTAGATTATCAAGACAAATCATTATTTGAGCATGGCCATGCTTTTATAATCTCACTCAATCAAGAGGCCAATAATATCTCTCCTAATTATAGGAGGGTTAAATCCTTTATCTATTATTCATATTTCTCATACGACTCATGATATACCCGATGTCCACTTTTATCATCACCCGATTAAAAGTAACTTTTAATGTAGTCAAAGTATATTAATCCTCGTATAGAAATATTATGATTTCAAGTCAAAGGATCGTTACACCATTATCACTGTGAGTCTTTCTTATGACTTTATTAAACATGAAAAATCTCACTGTGGGTTTGTCCAGTACCATGTACTCTCACATGTACCTATATATTGACTTTAGTATCCCCATACTTATAACCAATGAGATGTGGTTATCTTGTCAAATAACATACTAGTCTATCTATGTATTATTATTGTCCTATATAATAATACTCGACTAGGGACCTTTAAGAATATGATATATTATATAATCTCAAGTCCAAGTCATGTACTTAAACTATACAATGTGTATCATGAATTTAAGGACATTTATTATGCTAACAAAATATCGCAGTAATTAAGGTCATAATAAATACATTTATTGAATGATCAACTGACATAAAGATTTAAAAGAATAATGTATTGCCTCCAGGGCACCTACACTAACATACTCATGACCAGCCAATATGTCAAGCATCTGGTCAATGAAGGGCAAAGGGAAGTGATCCTTCCTAGTGGCCTTGTTCAGCTTCTTGTAGTCCATGCAAACTCTCCACCCAGTGACTGTTCTTTTAGGAATAAGCTCATTCTTCTCATTTGCTACCACAGTAATTCCACCTTTCTTTGGCACACATTGAACCGGGCTTACCCATGAACTGCCAGAAATAGGATAGATGATCACTGCATCTAGCCACTTAAGAATTAATTTCTTCACTACTTCCTTCATGATTGGATTAAGTCTTCTTTGTTGCTCGACCTTCGGCTTGCTATCTTCCACTAGCAGAATTTTATGCATACAATAAGAATGATTGATTCCCTTGATATCTGCTATAGTCCAACCAATTGCCGATTTGAACTCTCTTAGAAGCCTTAGGAGCTTTTCCTCGTCACTACCAGAAAGGTCAGATGCAATAATAACAAGAAAAGTAGATGCATCACCTAAAAACGCATACCTCAAATGCTCAGGTAGAGGCTTAAGCTCAAGAGTGGGAGCTTCCTCAATAGATGGCTTGAGGCGTTTAGGAGTTTTGTTCAATTCCTCCACTCCAAGAGATTCAAAAGGCATATCAATCTTCCTCTTCCAGGGAGAAGCATTCAAATATTGTAATTATTCTTCACCTTCGTCATTGATAAGTGGATTTTTTATTCACTTGGAAAGCTTTATTACAAGCTTAAATTGGTATTTTGGACTCAAGTTGTTGGTATTTTGATGTATTTTTGTGTTATTGCATTTCAGGTATCAGTTATACGAAGAAAAGAGCTTTTAAAGGAAATATGATAAAACGTGATCAGAATTGGAAGCCAAGACCATTTTCAAGATGTAGAGAATCTCAATAGCTTCGCGTGGGCAGTTGAATCGCCTAATTCTGACGAGTAGAACTCAAGTTATAGCCAAAACAAGATTCATCAGAAATTTTTCCAGACAGGCTCCAGGCGCCCGCCCAGAGAGCTGAGCGGCCGCCCGGAGAGCTGAGTGCCCGCCCGGAAAGCTGAGCGGCCGCCCAAGGCGCGGCTGGTCGCTGATTTTGCTGAAAAAGCCTTTTTTGAGTGGAATTTGACGATTTTAAGGGTCCGGGTCCACTAAGGGCGTATATATACTAAAAAAGGGTTTTCATCATCCGGGAAGATTAAGATACCAAGGAGAAGACCTAGAAGCACAGAACAACTCCGAAAAAGAAGATCTTGTTTTCAACTTGTGATTCTTTGAATTAGTTGTAACTTTGGATGCTCGTTTTCGTTCTTGTTGAATCTAGATCTCGTTTATTCGTACTTTAATTATTATTCAGTTTATTAAGATCTTGTTTTATACCATGCTTTCATTGGAACCCATGGTGACGATGAGTTCAATTATGGGCTAATCGTTATCATGGGATTCTAGCGGATTTACTTATGGATTTCAATAGTTAATTTGTTTTGATATCTTGGTGTGTGGTGATTGATTGATATCCTAGTATTGGTTGTGCTTATTCGTCTTATGTGCGTATCTAACATATAAGATAGCGTGTTAATCTCTATTGAAGCGACAGTGAATATAGAGGTTTAGAACTTGCCATGCTAGCATAGTGAAAGGATATCTTCGATATATTATTTATTTTGGTATTTGTACGATTAAACATAAAATTTAAGTACACTTAGATCCTCTCCATTAGGACATGATTTTAATTGATCCAGATCAAAGTCAAATAGTCAAACCAGCTAAATTATTTTCAAAGACTATTTATAAAAAGAGACATTCCATTATTCTAAAAACAATCAAAATTATATTTTATGGAATATATCTCTAAGGCAATTTGATCAAATAAGAAATATCAAGTTATGATATTTTTTAGATTACAGTTGCAACATCAATAAGGCAACAAACTCGAATAAGGAATATATCAGAAATATTCTTTAGAGATCTCGTGCTAAATAAAAAATATTTTACTCTTCGCTCCAAAATATATCTCTACATATAATCAAAAGAGTTTTTATCCAAAGATTATTAATATTCATGATTGGAATATTAAAATCCAGTTCTGCAACTCAGTTCTGTATACTTACAGTAATTTTCTTCCGGTTCGTAAAATCAGCATCTCTCGGAGAAAATCATTCAAAAATACTCAAACACATTTCCTATCCTCCAAATATATCTCACATATTAGGAAATATATTTTAAGTATTTATACAAGTCAAAACTTTGGTCAAAAGATCCATCTCCTTTATTTTAAGACCAATGGTATTTTTACTCGGAAGAAAGACTGACAGAACAGTTTTATTTTTAGATAAAATACTTCCACATGCTAGAATGACTTGAAATTTGATATGGATCATTTAAATGGTATTTTCTAAGTATGGTAAAAATTTCGTAGCATTCAGAGAATTTTTGTCCGGACACAAAAATCGAGGCAGTTGGTCCCACAGTTGACCACGTTTGACCTAGTTACCATTGAATAAAATTGATCAAACTTTGCAGGAAATTATTTTATAATATTTAGATAATTATCATATTTTTAATGATATTTATTTAAGAGTTTTTGGGGTGGTCATAATTAATGGTGCTGAATCCTTAATTAAAGTGATTAAAGAATGATTAAAAGAAAAAGAAAATATATATTTAATATATATATTTAATATATATATTTCAGCTGGGATTGGAATGAATACTAGCTTATGTTTCCTTCCCACTTGCAAAGAAACACAACCTACTTGTCATGTCATCAATCCATGTGATACACTCCATCCACCATCCATTCCTTCTCAAATCTCAACCATTCATTCCGCCCAATTTCCTCTATAAATAAACCCCCACCCCAACCCATTTCAACTAAGCTAAAGAGCCAAATACTTGCTGGGAATTTTTCAAGAAGTGCCTCTCTTCATCTCTTTCAAATTCTATACACACACTTCTTCTCAAAAACCTTCTCTCTCTTAGATATATACACATATACTTAAGGTTTTTTATATCCAAGCTTAGCTTCACCCAACCAAGCTTCTTCCCACCAAGTGAGCTCATCCACCAGCACTTTCCGGCATCCCGAAGGGCTGCCCAAGTTCGTCCATAGTGCCAAAATCCGGCCGAACCTCCGGCGAATTTTTCTGGCGAACTTTTCCGACCGTTTTCCAAAAGTGGTGAGTTTTTAGCTTCTTCTTTGGTTTTCTTTATTTTGAGCTTTGTAATTAATTTCTCTACTTCATCTCAAGCTCTAATACAAGATCTCCTATAAAGAAGGTTCTCTAAGAAAAGAGAACGAAGATTCGAACTCGAAATTCGAATAAGTACTTGATCTTCAAACCGAAGCTCTAAACGAAGAAGATCTATAATATACAAATACTTAAATCTCTAAATAACTCCTCACGAGTGAGATTTCATAAATCTCTAAATAACTCCTCACGAGTGAGATTTCATACTTGACATCACGAGTTGGTCAATTACTTGCACTTCATTTATCTCGATCTTGGTCAACGCATAGTTCGTGTATATAGTATCATTACGAAAGGTATCACTTATAACCCCTTCTAGCATCTTCAGTGTTCCGGGGGATTATAAGTCGATCAATAGTAAACTTTGTAATCATCCACCTAAACTTTAAAAGCACAAATTCAAAGCCAATTACTCGCACTTCTATTATTTGGATCTTGGCTAAGAATCATAGAACATATAAAGTTGCTTGAAGTTAAAAGTATACTTTGACCGCATAATCGTCAAATCATAAGTATACTAAATTCATAAGCCTAAGAGCTTAAAAGGATAGGTACAATTCCGAGATTGTAACCAAAGTATTCTTCGATCCATAAATACATAATCGAAAGAAGAAGAATACAAACGAAGTCGTAAGCCATAGTGCTTATACATATATATACAAGACTTCGTATTACTCCCATAAACATATATTTTACGGAGTAATCATACGTATACTTGACATATAAATATATATTCCGAGTTAAGTATACGTGTTGAGCTTGAAGATCAAAAGAAGTCATAATCCTTATTGATTATACATATAAAGGACTTCTTATATTACTCCGATTAACACATAATCCATAAAGACGGAGTAATCAAAAGTATACTTGATATAACATTTTATATCTCAAGTCAAGTATACATATAGAGTATTAATATTCTTATTTGAATATTACACCATCTTTGGGCTAGTACCGTAACATACTAGTTCAACACATATTTTCTCTATACTTTGTGTTTTGTGGATTGTCTTATTAGTTTCGCAGTGAGGTGAGGTGACATGAGGTGATCTTCGTTCTAAGACCCAAGTCTCATACGCACTAGCGGGGAGTTAGTCGTATTTGCACCGTGAAGAAGAGGAAAGACCCAAGACCGGATACTAAGATCCGAGACCGGTGAAAGCTAAGGAAGCCAAGTCCATACAAGGGATCTACATCAACTTTGAAGAGATAGCGGGGATTTATTGTCTAAGATAAGTTGTGTAGGAACTACATTTATTTTAAGGTGGTTACCCTTGTGTTACGCACCAAGATAAATATTTGTAAGGGTGTAAAGGCTTATCCGCCTACTAAAGGAGCAAATTTATATTAAGGGAAAATCCCGAGTCCGGGAGAGGAGCTCGGGGACTGGAGTAGGGGTGAGCGGATCTATTAGAGGTTGCGCCATCGCGAACCAGGATAAAATCGCCGTGTGGTATTTTCTTTTCTTGCACTTTATTTTCCGCACATATAAACTGCATAACCACTCGGTAAAGTTTTTAAAATGCCATAATAATTTTTAAATTGGTAATTAAGCTATTCAACTCCCCTTCTTGCTTAACATAGCCCTCATACGGGACCTAACAATTGGTATTAGAGCAGTGCTTTTTAACGTGTTTGTTAAGTGATTTGCAGATTTACAGGCACAACAAAAAAGTGGTCCAAATGGCATATATCAATCCCGTTGGTTGTGGTGAAGGATTGTCAAGCTCACGACCTCCTCTGTTCGATGGCACCAACTTTGCAACATGGAAAACTAGAGTTCGCATTTATGCAAGATCTCAAGGAGTTAAAGTTTGGATGGCTATCGAAGACGGTGTTCGCATACCTACCAAAATTGTTGATGACATCCTCATCGAAAAGAAGGTTAGTGAATACAATCTCGAGGAAGAAGCCACAATGAATATAGCCGCTAAGGCGGAAATGGTTCTCACAAGTGCACTTGCGGAAAAAGAATACAAAAGAGTAAATAATTGCAAGTCGGCACAAGAGATGTGGAACAAATTAGTGGTAACCTATGAAGGAACCACTGATATAAAAGATTCTCGGATGGAAACATTGATCCAAGATTATGAGAACTTTAAACTCCAAGAAGGAGAAAATATTATTGACATGGAAACAAGATTTACTCGTATAATCGATGAATTATCTCAACTTGGAAAGAATTATACTCAAAATGAAAAGAATAGAAGAGTGCTTAAATCTCTACCTCCAAGTTGGAAAGTCAAAGTTACTACAATAAAAGAGATGCACAATCTAAATGAGTATAAGATTGATAACCTCTTCGAAAATCTTCGTGCTTACGAAGAAGATAACATTCCGGAAAAGGTTGCTCCAAAAGTGGAGGACAAAAAGAAAAATATGGCACTAAAGGCCATATTAATAGATGAAGATAAAAATGACGAGGAGTTAAATGAGGAACTTCAAAATCTCAATGAGAGTGAAATTGCTCTTCTCACGAGACAACTCCGTCATGTGCTTCAAAGCAAAGCTCAAAGATACGGAAAGTGAAAGAGATATGTCCTAAGTCCAATCATGTATGAGGATTTAGGAATAATTTTATGTAATCTGTTTTGATTTCATGGATATTAATAAAGACTTGTTTTGTTTTTATTGTGGGCTCAATCTATTTAAATGTTTAAATAAGATATACCACAGTTTAGAGTAAAGCTTTTTATGGATTGTGATGAGATCATAATAATGAGACCTAAAAGATGATATCTCTAAACTTAAATAGTTCCTGGTCGTAGGATTACTAAGTGGTAATTAATAATCCGCAAAGATCGGTACATACTATGCTTGCTTCATTATGAATGATGTCTGTTCTCATAGACATTTGTGTGGTGACACTATAGCTAGTATGTAGGTGCTTATTATAGAATAAGTTCACTGAACATGACTCACACAGTTGAACAACTGATGGAGTTCACTCACGTGTCAGCAGTTGTTCAGATAGTGATAGTTGTACAAGTATCCTTAGACTTGAGGTCATCATAGTCATCTTGTGTACACTAAACTATGCTTTGGTTTAGTTCTTAGTCTCAAGGGACAATTATAAGGGCTCTACTGGGTATAGGAATTTGTACACGAAGATAGTGTATGATCAATAAAGGATCTACCCCTTCCAGTATAGGAAGAGAATGTTCAATGTTGATCCACTTATGTTAGTTCAGGAATCTCTGGCCAGAGTGAATGAAATTAGAAAGGAGTTTCTAATTTACATTAAATAGAACTAAGCATAGTGAATGGGAAAGCAAGTGATTAAATAAGATAAGCTTGACACAAGTTACATGCCTTGTATTTAATCGTGACATTGCAGGGTAGAAGGAATTAATTGTACGGTAACTACTCACTAAATAGGTTCTTGGTATTCTAAGCAGGTATTCTAAGCAGTGAATTCGTATTATCCGGATAGTCGCGATATGCTGAGAAGTATCCCTCACGATGTAGAATAAATATGATTAATTAATTAATCATATTTAATGAATTAGAAAATTTATATAAATAACGATAAAATAGTTTTATTATTATTTATTTCTACTACCGGCTTAATATTGAACCTACAGGGTCACACCATAAAAGAGAATGATTTAATGGTGGAGGAATTAATTAATAATGGCTGATAATTATTTATTTATGAAATAAATAATTAATTGGAAATTTAATAATTGATTAAATGAGATTTAATTGATTATAAATTAATTAAGAAAAGGTTCTTAATATTATTAATTAAGAATTTAATTTTTGGAAATTAAATCAAGTGAGAGAATTATTTCTAAAGAGTTTAGAAAAAGGATTAATAATTAAAAGGTGTTTTAATTATTAGTGAGAATAATAAAGGGTTAATAATAATAATATTTTTTGGGAAAACTTTTCAGCTGAAAATTTTGCCTATAAATATACTATTATAGACCCTATTTTTGCCTCAACCAAAAAGATTTACAAAACCCTAATTCTCTCCATCTCCTCCTCCTTCATTACATCGTTTTCTTGGTGGATACCGGTGGAGTGCTTCATATAACGACTCGTATATTTTTATATTATTTAAATGCATAATTATGGAATTATTAAATGATTAATATATGTGTATAGCTTCTGTCAGCTATGGATTTTATTTGTATATGTGATTATGGTATACAGGATTGTTCGTGTAATTAATTATTAAGTATGCTGAATTGTTTTCATTTTTA
The DNA here is from genome assembly GCF_009905375.1 of Apium graveolens. NCBI lineage: Eukaryota > Viridiplantae > Streptophyta > Magnoliopsida > Apiales > Apiaceae > Apium > Apium graveolens. The sequence continues at coordinate 143,159,843 of NC_133655.1, read as the reverse complement.
AAAGTGGAATTAATGCAAATTTATTTGCATAAATACTTGAAATGTCTTTAAAATTATTTTATCGACTTTATAATTTCAATAATTATTTTTAGGAATTTATAAAATTGAGAAATCAATATTTCATTAATAATTTATCTTTAAATGATTTTCTGAGTGTGTTTAATGGTAAAATCCATATTTAATTATGGAAATCCTCAAAAATTATGAAACTTATATTTTATTAAGTTTGTTTTATTCTGAGAATTTTAAAATTATTTTAGAAATATTCGGAGTTAGTTTCACCCGCACATCGTTTCGTTATTTGTTAAAAAGCTGGTATAAATGGCGTTTCAGAAATTATTTTAAAATTATGAAATTTACATTTTATTTACTTCGGGATATTTTTAACATTTTAAAACTATTTTTGTAATTTTCTGAGATTGTTTTATGTGCAGCTCGGTTCGTTAATTGATAAATGCGGGTACAAGTTGCGTTTCAAAAATACTTTAAAAATTATGAAAAATTTATTTTTAATAACTTTGAATTAATTGTGATATTTTAAAAATTTACTTGGAATTTTTTTTGGGATTATTTTATTCCCGCAATGATCGTTATTTTGCAAAAGACGAATAAATTTAGGGTTTACAGTGAAGCATGGGACACGTGTTGCAACCCTGTTATTTCTGTGATGCGTGGCAGCATTTCCGGGTGCGTGTAGTGGCCTGATAAGCATTACGCTTTATTTCATTTTCTTTCACTCCTTCTTTACAATCAATCTCTCTTGCACTCTGTCTCTCCCGATCTCTCCTGAGTCCTCTCGGTTCTTCCCTGAATTTCTGTATCTCTCTCTTCTCTTTCTCTATTTCTTCCTCTCCTCTCCCTTTTGTTTTCTGTGCTTCTTGGCTCAGGTGAGCTTCACGGTGCGGCTTCGTTTTTATTTCCCGGCCAATTGCTTGGCTGCTGTGTAAGTTCCGTTTATATATATATGTACATACATGCTCGAAGTGTGTATATACGTGTGTATTGTCCAGTGCTTCGATTTTTTGCCGCCTCCCCGGATTCCGGCTATGTGTGGCGGCCTTGTGGATGGCGCGTGTGCTGTCCCTGTTACCTTGTTTGACTGTTCTGGTTAATTTATTTTTATTTGTTTATTTCCTGCAGAAATTATTTGAGTTATAATTGTGATGTGAATTAATTTGTGTGCAGGGAAATTGGAATAATAATCGGTGAAGGTTCGCGATGGAAACCCGATTTATGCGGGCACCCGTGAATTTTTGTCGCCGTTCGCGATGACTCGTTACGAGCGAACGGTGGACCGTGATGATTATTATCTGAGTCCTAATTTAATAAAATAAATATAAAAAAATACGGATAATAATAAACAACTAAATTATTTTTTTAGTCGTATCGTTAATTGAGTTGATTGTGATTGTTGAGTTGTTCTGGTGGTTGGGAATATAAAATTGTGGATTGTTGTGGTGAATCGACGTCGAGTGGTTCGACGGGTAGGCCGATAAACAGTGGAGGTGCTGCCCGAATTTTTGGAAATTAAATTCAGAAATTCGGGACATACCCTATAATTATCGGAACATCGAACGAGTATATATAAGTATATACATATATTCTGTGTGGAACATGATTGTATGTTGTAGTGAATGTTCTGTTAAAACCAATAACCCTATTTTTGTACAAGGATGAGTACGCGTATTTTCTGAAAATGAACACCGAACCTATTTTTCGAGAATGTGAACCCTAAGTTGATGCGTGTATTGTAATAATGTATATAATTACGAGTCGGATTTGATATCGAATGGGTAGATGTATATCGAGGATATGTCAAGCATACCTAGACGTCTAACGTAGGGTATTTCGGCTCTGTAGGTTCTGGTCGAAGGACTCAGGAATTGATATCGAATTAAGATAATCTAGTGATCAGTCGGCAAGTGCCTCGAGGTTCCCAAGCAAAGAACCCTGAGAATCTTGGATACTATCTTGAGATAGATTGCTGCGAAGCAGGGATGTCTTCTAGTGAGACAGTCATTTTTTCATGAGAGCCTGAACGTTCAAGTCTAATTAAAATCAATTAGAGATGGTCGTAAAGCTCTGCAAGGCAAGTACCCCTGACCATTCTTTTATGGTTCAGTGCATATGAATAGCTAATTACTTTATTCTCGTAATGGAACAGAAACGTTTTAAGTTACGTATTCCCCGTATTTGAAAATGTTATTTAAAATTATGTTTTGGGGGAAAAGTAACTTCTGAAAACACCTATCTCTAAATGTGATTTAAATGAAAAGAGGATTTGAATAGTGTGTTGTGACAGAATTAATTTTGAAAAGAGATAGGTAAAAGTGATGATTTTGAAAACTGGATAAAACGGTCAGATATGGGATACATTGGGGCCAGAGTAGGCCTATTGAGGTGGCGTAAGAGGCTAATTCGGTTGCGCGCACTGTATAACTGATTAGTCCAGCAGGTCAGAGACCTAGCTAGTCTCTGAGTTTCGGAACAGGTGAATGAGATGGCAGTTGGAGCCGTCTGGTGTTGATAGCCTGATCAGCTGTCTTCACATATCCGCTACGTATCTGATTTGGTTTTGTGTGATTCCCGTAAGGGCATGAGTAGTTGATATAGCGGATTTGGAAATGAAAATGGCATGCTAGAATTATTTTCCGGTATTTATGCACAGCACACTATTGATGTTGTTGTTTTACAGAGCATGCTAGTTTTGATATCCAGTTTATACTTGTTTTACACGTTTCTGTCAAGATATGAATTTTGTTCCTATAACTGCTTTACTTTAAACTGTTTTGCTTGTTATTCATATAGCGGTAGTGCTGAGCAAGAAATTGCTCACCCTTGCAGAGTGTTTTATATATGTATTGCAGATGCCTAGGAAATTCTTGCGCGATAGTTAGGGCAGAGTTCCAGCTCCTTTCGTGTCAGGCTCCTCTGAGGTAGTTGTGTTCAGACCAGATGAGGTCTGGTGAGTTGTTGCATTAAATTAGTGGTCAGGATTGTGTATGGTAATTTGGGTTATGTAGTCGAGTAACCTAAGTCATACTTAAACCTGGAATAGGTCTTGGTAAAGGGGTCGTAGTTATGTTTTAGATTGATTTATAATTGTTATTGTTGTTGTTGACGTCAACTCCTGACCCCGGGGTTGAGGTCGTCACAGTTGGTATCAGAGCTACAGGTTTGAGTCCCTGATTTAGGTTATGGGTAGAGTCAAAAGAGTGAAGAAAGGTTCGTAGATAGATGTGAGTCAGCAACTCAATCAGAGGAGCAAGTCTATGAGTTTAGCCAAGGGTTTCGGAGACGTAGCCCTGGTGTTTATTGAGGATTGACTGGAACTACCCTAACCTAGAGTACGTTTCCTTCGCATATGTATTATTAGTAATGTTTGATAGAGATATCTAGTTTTTCCCTCGAGAAAATGAGTCTGATTGCAAGGATTCAGCGTTGAGAGGGCCCTTATTGTGTCAGTTGAGAAGACGCCAACGTTATTTCTAGATATCGCCTTTTCCATGTCAAGGAGTGTGGTTAGACAGAATGTGTGACCTTGGTGAGTTTGGATAGTATGATAATAATCAGGGCCTTCTATGAAGACCAAGTTTATAGTGAATGTGGATCAGAACGGGAGTTGGTATTTTTGAACTCTTCTATTTCCTTCTTGAAATGTATCTTGGTTCCAAAGTAATTGTTTCCTATTCCATAAGTTACTTATTTTCCCGTGAGAAAGTTGAGAACTCGAAGTATGCAACTTAGGATTCTGTTGATCCTATTATAAATCAAATATTTCTCCCTCCCTATTTGTGAATTTTCTATTTAGATATTGTCTCTTTTCTCTGTGATTTTATTGGTTGATTGGGGCAAACAATGCATATGAGTCAGCCATTTGTCTGTGTGACAAAAGAGTCTGGTGGGACGCCACCGAGTTATGTGTTGTGACCGTATGGTACTAAGACTGGCCATCTTATGTACTTGTATGGTTGCTCTCGGTCATACCTATATCTTCTTCACAGTTTCTTCTTATTTGATTTCCTTGAGTTGAAATTTCTTTTGATATTCTATGATAATGAATCTCTGCGATTGGATGGTCCTCGTTATTGAAAGCAAGTCAGAGTAACTGTCAGGAAGAAGGAAAGCTTTATACCAGGATGTTATTGGAGAGTAATGGTAACCGTGAGAGTTCAGGACTTAAGGATGGAGTTATAGTCTCAGAGAAGGTAATTCAGTGATTGATGAATCACTTGAGGGTGATAATAAATCATCCCTGGAGGAAAGGTTGGTTGAAATTGAGACTATGGTGCCTGGAAGAGTTTAGTGTTCCTTAAGTTGATCTAATTTATCAATATGGGTGGTTGTTATAGCCAGCCAAGTCTTGTAGTATATTAAAGTTGATGTGGTAATTGAGTAGTGACGGGAGTTAGTCAATTGTTGTTATATTGAATAGTCGTGCTACGGTAATTAGTTCTTTATATTTTAAATCTCTTGAACTGTTGTTGATTCTGCTACTGTTATTGTTGCTATGATTGCTAGTGCTATTAATCTAGATTCTTTTTGTAAGTGGACCCCGATAATAAGGACGTGAGTACTGTGATTGGGCAGCATTTTCCTGTTATAGGTGCACCGTTTAAACGGCGATATCTTCTGTCAAACCTTTTGTTATGTTTTGAATAAAACTCATTTATATATTCCAGGAAAATGCCACCCAAGAAAGTTACCCAGTCTAAATAAAATAGTAGTAGTTTTGTAGAGGGTCCAATTATAAATGAAATTCTAGACTCGTTGCGCAAGCAGCAGCAACAACAGTTGTAGCTAATCCAACAGGTTCAGCAATAGCAACTACTGTTGCAGTATCAACAGCAAGGAGTGAACTTAAGTGTTTGTTTCAAATCTATTTGGAATGTTAACCTCTTTGAGTTTAAAAGTGAACCTAATCCAGTAACTGCTAGAGCATGGTTAAAAGAAATGGAGGAAATTTTTCAACCTCGTGCAAGTAAGTGATAACCGTAAGACCGATTATGTAAGCTATTTGTTGAAAAATGAAGTGAATTATTGGTGAGAATCAACCAGAGCGTTAGAAGGAGAAGGCCCTGTTTCATGAGCTAGGTTTACTGAGTTGTTTTTGGGAAGGTATTCCCTAGATTGTGTGCGGGGTCAAATGAAAATTGAGTTTCTAGAACTGGAGCAAGGTGAAAGAAGTGTGTTGGAATATGAGGCCAAATTTACAGAATTGGCCCGATTAGTTCCTGAGTATGTAAGTACGGAGAGGCAAAAGGTAAGGAGGTTTCAACAAGGGTTGAAGCCTGAAATTCGTAGAGGAGTTGTGGCATTGCAACTCGAGACATACTCCTCTATGGTTCAGGTCGCCCTAGTAATGGAAGGTGACCAGAAGTTGATTGTTAAGGATGAAAGTGATAAGAAAAGGAAGTCAGAAGGTGTTAAGGACAAGATAGACCAAGGAGAGTCATGTCAGGAATTTGAGAATTGGTTTGGCCGGAATAGGGGTAAGAGACTCCGGAGATAGAATTTATTTCAAGATAGATCTAGTGCTATTTCAGTTGCTTCCACTCCAGCCCATTTAGCCAAGTGAGCAGTGGATTGCAAGCCCTGTGATAGAGGATGCAGTGGTGTGTGCAAAAAGAGTGTGCAATGTTTCAAGCGTGGATACAAGGGTTATTATGCCTCGAAAAGTAACCCAGGAGTTATGTATTACAATTATGGAGAAAGTGGACATGTTGCAAGGAGTTGTAGAATGGTTATTCAAGATACTACATCACAAGTGTTTAAAAGTTGGACGTAGTTGCAGTTGACCTGACACCCTCCGAGTTAGAAGGGTTTGATGTGATTTTAGGATTGAGTTGGTTGCCCTGTGCTATGACCCGGAGTGGTTTTTATAAAAAGCGAATGGTGAAGTGTACGGAAGCCAATGGTAAGGTACGTTCCAAGTGCAGAAGCAATATAAGAAGTTCTTCCAATCATGCGAGAAAAGGAGTAATAAGCTAAGGATATAAGGTAGATCCACCATTTGTAAAGATTCGAAGAAGAAAATATTTAAGCTGTAGGAAGTTGAGTAATGAATAATTGCCCTGGAGTCTCTGAAGGCCAGTGGAATGAAATAATTAGCTTGATAACGGTTAAAGTTATTGGAAAGGAAGGTGAGCATACTAGATATAGTTCTCTGGGGTGCACCAGTGATATTGCTGTAAAAAGGAAGGAAATTATGAGATTGTGTACTGATTAGTGGGAGTTTAACAAAATGATAAATAAGAATTGGTTACTTATGTGACTTAGTGCAAGGAATGTGTTGTTTCTCGGAGATTGACTATTGATTGAGGATCCAGCCTGAAGACATATCAAAGATTGTGATGAGAGTGGGTTATGAGCTTTGGTGATAATATGTGGAGTAATAAGTGTATCAGCTGACTATAAGAAATTAAAGATATGGTGCATAATGAATACTTGGATGGTGTAGTTGTATTTATTGATAACATCCTCAGCTGCCTACGGATTAAGAAGGTCTGTGTAGAACGCCCAAGGATTTCCCTACGAAGATTAGAAGGGAAGCAATTATGCGCTAAGTTTTAAAATATGAATTTTAGGTGAAAATAACAAAAGATTTGGAGTATTTCGTTAACCACCATCCAAGGTCAGTGTAGTAGTTTATGCTTTGTGCAGAGAAAAATGATTAAATATGGTTAAAATTGCTAATGAATCAGTATGGAATTGGAAACTGTGGGAATTGAAGTTAAGTATCTGAAGGCGATCAGAAGTTAGTATATAAGATTATTTCCCAGCCTTAACTGATGGAAATGAGTAAAAAGTGATCGGATGTTAAAAACTAAATTGAAAATCAATATTATCTATCACCCTTAGATAGAGGGTCAAAGTGAGAAGATGATTTGGATAATATAAGAAATGTGGAGAGTATATGTGTTGGGTTGACAAAGGAGACTGAAGTAATCACCTACTGTGAATTGAGTTTTCTATGTTAATAGCTATCATGTTAGTAAGAAAATGTTACCTTATGAAGTGTGTTTGGACATAAGCGTGGGATAAAGTAGGAATAGAGATAGTGTTAAGTCCTGAATTAATTTAGTACATCGAGAGGGTGGTGGTGTACTCGGGAAAGAGTTGAAACGACTCGAAATGTACAAAGAGAGAAAGCGGATTCTCATTAAAAGAGTATGAATATATAGAAGGAGGATCAGGGTATAGGTGAAAGTTTTACCCTGACAAAGATTGGTTAAGTTGAACAAAAGGGACAAGTTGAGCCCTCAATATAGTAAGTCATTCGCGGTATTGATAAATATAAGTATAGTTGCCATAAGCCGACGTGGCTGCTGCAGTTGCAGTATATGTATATATATATATATAATGTGTCTTGCATATCAATATTAAGGTGATATATATCTAATTCAGAATCAAGCCATTAAATAAAAACCAATGGGCTCTCATCCAAATTGTTCTGCGTGGAATAATCGATCCAAATCCTAGGTCGTTAAGAGCAAGTCCTTAGTAATGAAATTATGTCTGTAGTGAGTACGCTTTGAATAAATCCTTGAGTCAAAGAGTCTACCTGAAATTTAGAGTTAGATGTGCTTGACAAATATCCTCACTTGTTTAGTTAGATCGGATTTTGAGGACAGAATCTTTTTAAGGGGGGAAGGATATAACGACTCGTGTATTTTTATATTATTTAAATGCATAATTATGGAATTATTAAATGATTAATATATGTGTATAGCTTCTGTCAGCTATGGATTTTATCTGTATAGGTGATTATGGTATACATGATTGTTCGTGTAATTAATTATTAAGTATGCTGAATTGTTTTCATTTTTAAAAGTGGAATTAATGCAAATTTATTTGCATAAATACTTGAAATGTCTTTAAAATTATTTTATCGGCTTTATAATTTCAATAATTATTTTTAGGAATTTATAAAATTGAGAAGTCAATATTTCATTAATTATTTATCTTTAAATGATTTTCTGAGCGTGTTTAATTGTAAAATCCATATTTAATTATGGAAATATTTAAAAATTATGAAACTTATATTTTATTAAGTTCGTATTATTTTGAGAATTTTAAAATTATTTTAGAAATATTCGGAGTTAGTTTCACCCGCACGTCGTTTCGTTATTGGTTAAAAAGCGGGTATAAATGGCATTTCGGAAATTATTTTAAAATTACGAAATTTACGTTTTATTTACTTTGGGATATTTGTAACATTTTAAGACTATTTTTGTAATTTTCTGAGATTGTTTTATGTGCAGCTCGGTTCGTTAATTGATAAATGCGGGTACAAGTTGCGTTTCAAAAATACTTTAAAAATTATGGAAAATTTATTTTTAATAACTTTGAATTAATTGTGATATTTTAAAAAATTACTTGGAATTTTTTTTGGGATTATTTTATTCCCGCAATGATTCTTTATTTTGCAAAAGACGAATAAATTTAGGGTTTACAGTGAAGCATGGGACACGTGTTGCAACCCTGTTATTTCTGTGATGCGTGGCAGCATTTCCGGGTGCGTGTAGTGACCTGATAAGCATTACGCTTTATTTCATTTTCTTTCACTCCTTCTTTGTAATCAATCTCTTGTTGCACTCTGTCTCTCCCGATCTCTCCTGAGTCCTCTCGGTTCTTCCCTGAATTTCTGTATCTCTCTCTTCTCTTTCTCTATTTCTTCCTCTCCTCTCTCTTTTGTTTTCTGTACTTCTTGGCTCAGGTGAGCTTCACGGTGCGGCTTCGTTTTTATTTCCCGGCCAATTGCTTGGCTGCTGTGTAAGTTCCGTTTATATATATATGTACATACATGCTCGAAGTGTGTATATACGTGTGTATTGTCCAGTGCTTCGATTTGTTGTCGCCTCCCCGGATTCCGGCGAGGTGTGGCGGCCTTGTGGATGGCGCGTGTGTTGTCCCTATTACCTTGTTTGACTGTTCTGATTAATTTATTTTTATTTGTTTATTTCCTGCAGAAATTATTTGAGTTATAATTGTGATGTGAATTAATTTGTGTGCGGGGAAATTGGAATAATAATCGGTGAAGGTTCGCGATGGAAACCCGATTATGCGGGCACCCGCGAATTTTTGCCGCCGTTCGCGATGACTCGTTACGAGCGAACGGTGGACCGTGATGATTATTATCTGAGTCCTAATTTAATAAAATAAATATAAAAAATAGGGATAATAATAAACAACTAAATTATTTTTTTAGTCGTATCGTTAATTGAGTTGATTGTGATTGTTGAGTTGTTCTGGTGGTTGGGAATATAAAATTGTGGATTGTTGTGGTGAATCGACGTCGAGTGGTTCGACGGGTAGGCCGATAAACAGTGGAGGTGCTTTCTGAATTTTTGGAAATTAAATTCAGAAATTCGGGACATACCCTGTAATTATCGGAACGTCGAACGAGTATATATAAGTATATACATATATTCTGTGTGGAACACGATTGTATGTTGTAGTGAATGTTCTGTTAAAACCAATAACCCTATTTTTGTACAAGGATGAGTACGCGTATTTTCTGAAAATGAACACCGAACCTATTTTTCGAGAATGTGAACCCTAAGTTGATGCGTGTATTGTAATAATGTATATAATTACGAGTCGGATTTGATATCGAATGGGTAGATGTATATCGAGGATATGTCAAGCATACCTAGACGTCTAACGTAGGGTATTTTGGCTCTGTAGGTTCTGGTTGAAGGACTCAGGAATTTATATCGAATTAAGATAATCTAGTGATTAGTCGGCAAGTGCCTCGAGGTTCCCAAGCAAAGAACCCTGAGAATCTTGGATACTATCTTGAGATAGATTGCTGCGAAGCAGGGATGTCTTCTAGTGAGACAGTCATTTTGCCATGAGAGCCTGAACGTTCAAGTCTAATTAAAATCAATTAGAGATGGTCGTAAAGCTCTGCAAGGCAAGTACCCCTGACCATTCTTTTATGGTTCAGTGCATATGAATAGCTAATTGCTTTATTCTCGTAATGGAACAGAAACGTTTTAAGTTACGTATTCCCCGTATTTGAAAATGTTGTTTAAAATTATGTTTTGGGGGAAAAGTAACTTCTGAAAACACCTATCTCTAAATGTGATTTAAATGAAAAGAGGATTTGAATAGTGTGCTGTGACAGAATTGATTTTGAAAAGAGATAGGTAAAAGTGATGATTTTGAAAACTGGATAAAACGGTCAGATATGGGATACATTGGGGCCAGAGTAGGCCTATTGAGGTGGCGTAAGAGGCTAATTCGGTTGCGCGCACTATATAACTGATTAGTCCAGCAGGTGAGAGACCTAGCTAGTCTCTGAGTTCCGGAACAGGTGAATGAGATGGCAGTTGGAGCCGTCTGGTGTTGATAGCCTGATCAGCTGTCTTCACATATCCGCTACGTATCTGATTTGGTTTTGTGTGATTCTCGTAAGGGCATGAGTAGTTGATATAGCGGATTTGGAAATGAAAATGGCATGCTAGAATTATTTTCCGGTATTTATGCACAACACACTATTGATGTTGTTGTTTTACAGAGCATGCTAATTTTGATATCCAGTTTATACTTGTTTTACATGTTTCTGTCAAGATATTAATTATGTTCCTATAACTGCTTTACTTTAAACTGTTTTGCTTGTTATTCATATAGCGGTACTTGCTCACCCTTGCAGAATGTTTTATATATGTATTGCAGATGCCTAGGAAATTCTTGCGCGGTAGTCAGGGCAGAGTTCCAGCTCCTTTCGTGTCAGGCTCCTCTGAGGTAGTTGTGTTCAGACCAGATGAGGTCTGGTGAGTTGTTGCATTAAATTAGTGGTCAGGATTGTGTAAGGTAATTTGGGTTATGTAGTCGAGTAACCTAAGTCATACTTAAACCTGGAAAAGGTCTTGGTAAAAGGGTCGTAGTTATGTTTTAGATTGATTTATAATTGTTATTGTTGTTGTTGTTGACGTCAACTCCTGACCCCGGGGTTGAGGCCGTCACAGTTGGTATCAGAGCTACAGGTTTGAGTCCCTGATTTAGGTTATGGGTAGAGTCAAAAGAGTGAAGAAAGGTTCGTAGATTGATTTTGAAATAAGAAATACTTGTCTATTACATAGAGATGTGTACATTGAATTAGAATCTAAAGGTCAGTACGTGCTACAGCCATGGGCCTTTGGAGACTGATTCAATTATACGACATGTTGGGTTAGACTTGACTTAGAATATTGAGTTTGTCATGCCACAGCCGTGACTCAATTATTCAAGAGGCTAAACTTATATTAGGGAATAACATAAGATGTAATTGATAAGAGTTGTCTGCCTATTGAACATCACATGACGTTTCGTGCCACAGCCGAGGTTGTGTGATGGAATGTAGGATCCCTATTCCCACTAGCATTATGAATGCTTAATTTTCACTTAGGGGGTTGAAAAAATTAGATAAACTAGTGGGAGACACTTATGAATAAAGACCCGATTCATATAGTGTTTTAAAATGAAATTGAATATTTGCTAAGTGTTGTTATGTGTTTATCATTTACAGATTTACTATATTCGTCATGTCTTCTGAACTATCACTCTGGAGCATATTAGATGCTCACAAGTTGACTGGTCTTAATTTAGCTGTTTGTTTTCACTGTAACAAGTTTGGGCACTGGAAGAGGAACTGCAAGGTTTACCTTGCAGAATTGAAGAAGAAGAAGGGTAGTAAGACTACCGCTTCTGATTCAGGCATGTTCATGATCGAAGTTAATATGTCACTAGGTCAAATTTCTACTTGGGTATTAGATACCGCCCGTGGTTCTCATATTTGCAATTCGTTACAAGGACTAAAGGGAAGTAGGACTCTTGAAAAAGATGAGGTGATTCTACGTATGGGCAATGGAGCAAGGGTTGCGGCCATATCTGTAGGATCATTTAGTTTACATATGCCTACGGGCAAGACTATTATTTTGAATATTGTTATTACGTTCCCTCTATTGTGAGGAATATTGTTTCTATTCCTATGTTGGATGTGGATGGTTTTTCATTTATTATTAAGAATAATGAATGTTCTATCCTTAGAGATAATGTTCTTTTTGGACGTGGCATTTTAAATAATGGTATGTATGTATGTGACATAGAGCAGGATTTACTTCAGATTCAACAAACTAATAAAAGAAAATGAGATGATGAAAATCTAACCTATTTATGGCACTGTAGGCTAGGTCATATTAGTGAAAATAGACTGCGAACATTGCATAAGGAAGGGTTACTTGACCCCTTTAATTTTGAATCATATCCTACATGCGAGTCTTGTCTATTGGGTAAAATGACCAAATCTCCATTTAGTGGACATGGAGAGAGGGCTGCAGATTTGCTAGGATTGGTACACACGGATGTATGTGGACCAATGTCTACGCAAGCCATGGGTGGATTTTCATACTTCATTACTTTCATAGATGATAGATCTAGATTCGGATATGTGTATTTGATGAAACACAAGTCTGAAGCCTTTGAAAGTTCAAAGAATATAAACATGAAGTGGAGAAACAAACCAAACACAGTATTATAACTCTTCGATCAGATCGAGGTGGTGAATACTTGAATGGAAAGTTTCTAGATTATCTCAAAGAAAATGGTATAGTCTCCCAGTGGACTCCTCCATATACTCCACAGTTAAATGGGGTATCTGAAAGGAGAAATCGAACTTTGTTAGACATGGTTCGGTCCATGATGAGCTATGTGAATCTTCCAGTATTCCTATGGGGTTATGCATTGGAAACCTCAGCATATTTACTGAATAAGGTGCCTTCCAAATCTGTTCCACAAACACCATATGAGATATTGAAAGAAAGGAAACCGAGTCTTAAACACGTTAAGATTTGGGGATGTCCAGCTTATGTTAAGAAAGTTGACCCAGATAAGCTGGAATCTCGATCCGTAAAATGTAATTTTGTGGGATATCCTAAAGAGACTTTGGGGTATTACTTTTACACCGATCATTGGGGGTTTGTCTCCAGACATGCTACCTTCTTGGAAAAGGAGTTTATCCTTGAAGGAAACAGTGGGAGCAAAATTGAACTTGATGGAGTTCAAGAAGCACAAACTACTACGAATCAAGTGGAAACACATGTTCAGACTGAACAACCTTCTGTGGAACAGCCCATTCATAGGACAGGGAGAGTGTCTCGCCAACCTGAGAGGTATTATGGCCTTGTTATTGAGAATGAAATGAGTTGTCAATCATTGATGATGACGACCCTGTGACCTATAATGAGGCTATGAGTAGTGTTGACTCAGAGAAATGGCATAGTGCCATGAAATCCGAAATGGAATCTATGTATACCAACCAAGTATGGACTCTGGTTGAGGCGACTGAAGGTGTTAAGCCTTTTGGGTGCAAGTGGGTATACAAAAGAAATATTGGAGTAGATGGCCAGGTGGAGACCAATAAGGCCAGGCTCGTGGCAAAAGGATTCAAACAAAGGCAAGGGATTGACTTTGATGAAACTTTTTCGCCTGTAGCCCTGTTAAAATCAATTCGGATTTTGCTTGCGATTGCTGCTTACTACGACTATGAGATCTGGCAAATGGACGTGAAAACGGCCTTTCTCAATGGGGAACTTGAGGAGGAAGTGTATATGACACATCCAGAGGGTTTTCTTTCCAAGGGAAATGAACACCTAGTGTGTAAGCTGCTGCGAACCATATATGGTTTAAGGCAAGCTTCTCGTAGATGGAACATCCGTTTTGATGAGACAATCAAAGAGTTTGGTTTTATCAAAAACATAGATGAACCATGTGTCTACAAGAAGGTTAGTGGGAGCGCGGTAACATTTCTTGTATTGTATGTAGATGACATACTTCTTATAGGAAATGATATACCGATGCTACAATCAGTCAAAGTATGGCTATCAAAGAACTTCACCATAAAGGACTTGGGAGAATCATCCTACATTCTCGGTATGAAGATCTATAGAGATAGATCTAGAAGAATGATAGGTCTTACCCAGGGTACATACATCCAGAAAATGCTTAAAAGGTTCAGCATGGAAAACTCCAAAAGAGGTCTCATACCGATGAGCCATGGAGTGTCCCTTTCCGAAAAAATATCTCCTAAGACACCTGAGGAAAGAGAGCGTATGAGTAAGATTCCTTATGTTTCAGCAATAGGATCTATCATGTACGCGATGTTGTGTACAAGGCTTGATGTTGCTTATTCAATTAGTGTGACGAGCAGATATCAGTCCAATCCAGGTGAAGACCACTGGAAAGCAGTGAAAAACATCCTTAAGTACTTGCGAAGGACTCAGGACATTTTTCTTGTTTTTTTGTGGAGAATCTGAGTTGAAAATAGAGGAGACGTCAACGTCGAGAGAGTTGACACACATAACAACGTAGCAGACCCACTCACAAAGCCACTTTCTCAGAGTCACTTTGATCGTCATAAAGACAAGATGGGTATTAGATACCATAGTGATTGGCTTTAGTACAAGTGGGAGATTGAAAGAGATATGTCCTAAGTCCAATAATATATCAGGATTTAGGAATAACTTTTATGTAATCTGCTTTGATTTCATTGATATTAATAAAAGACTTGTTTTGTTTTTATTGCGGGCTCTATCTATTTAAATGTTTAAATAAGATATACCACAGTTTAGAGTAAAGCTTTTTATGGATTGTGATGAGATCATAATAATGAGACCTAAAAGATGATAACTCTAAACTTAAATTGTTCCTGGTCGTAGGATTACTAACTGGTAATTAATAATCCACAAAGATCGGTACATACTATGCGTACTTCATTATGAAGGATGTCTGTTCCCATAGACATTTGTGTGGTGACACTATAGCTAGTATGTAGGTGCTTATTATAGAATAAGTTCACTGAACATAACTCACACAGCTGAACAACTGATGGAGTTCACTCACGTGTCAGCAGTTGTTCAGATAGTGATAATTGTACAAGTATCCTTAGACTTGAGGTCATCATAGTCATCTTGTGTATACTGAACTATGCTTTGGTTTAGTTCTTAGTCTCAAGGGACAATTATAAGGGCTCTACTGGGTATAGGAATTTGTACACGAAGATAGTGTATGATCAATAAAGGAAATACCCCTTCCAGTGTAGAAAGAGAATGTTCAATGCTGATCCACTTATATTAGTTCAGGAATCTCTGGCCAGAGTGAATGAAATTAGAAAGGAGTTTCTAATTTACATTAAATAGAACTAAGCATAGTGAATGGGAAAGCAAGTGATAAAATAAGATAGGCTTGACACAAGTTCCATGCCTTGTATTTAATCATGACATTATAGGGTAGAAGGAATTAATTGTACGGTAACTACTCACTGAATAGGTTCTTGGTATTCTAAGCAGTGAATTCGTATTATCCGGATAGTCGCGATATGCTGAGAAGTATCCCTCACGATGTAGAATAAATATGATTAATTAATTAATCATATTTAATGAATTAGAGAATTTATATAAATAATGATAAAAATAGTTTTATTATTATTTATTTCTACTACCGGCTTAATATTGAACCTACAGGGTCACACCATAAAAGAGAATGATTTAATGGTGGAGGAATTAATTAATAATGGCTGATAATTATTTATTTATGAAATAAATAATTAATTGGTGAATTTAATAATTAATTAAATGAGATTTAATTGATTATAAATTAATTAAGAAAAGGTTCTTAATATTATTAATTAAGAATTTAATTTTTGGAAATTAAATCAAGTAAGAGAATTATTTCTAAAGAGTTTAGAAAAAGGATTAATAATTAAAAGGTGTTTTAATTATTAGTGAGAATAATAAAGGGTTAATAATAATAATATTTTATGGCAAAATTTTCAGCTGAAAATTTTGCCTATAAATATACTATTATAGACCCTATTTTTGCCTCAACCAAAAAGATTTACAAAACCCTAATTCTCTCCATCTTCTCCTCCTTCATTACATCGTTTTCTTGGTGAATACCGGTGGAGTGCTTCACACTTGAGGAGCAGCTGCTAAGGATCTCCGTTCATCGTTCTTGGATCGCTATTAAACACCTCCATCTTTCTATTAACGTAAAACTTCTTAAGGTAAACATACTGAACTACGAATTAAATATTATTTTTCGCATGGATCCTGCGGAGGGTTTCGGTTTTTTTTAAGATTAAATTTACGTTTTCGCTGCGTTTATGTGCTAAAAACCCTTCAGAAAGGGCTTCCTAAAATCAAATAATCAACAAAGAATTTTTAACTCTAATGGAAGGCCTAATTACCCCCAAAATTATTCCTCCAACAATAAGAATAACTTTCCGTCAACGAGCTACAACAAAGGCAAAGGCAATCAAAATATGAATACCTATAGTAATGCCAATATCTCTACTACTCATCCCATTTACATTCCTCCAAAACCAAAAGATGCATCTCCGGAGGAAACACAAGATGTGTGTTTTGAGTGTAAACAACCTGGTCACTATAAAAGAGAATGTCCTAAACTCTCAAAGGGACGAAGTCTCGTGGCTGAAAATGGTTGGGATTTGAGTGAAGATAAAGAAGCTCTGGAAGCTAGTGAAGAAGTGGTGAATCTATGCTTGATGGCTCTCGGAGAAGAAACTACATCTAGGGAAGTCTCCTCTATAAATGAAGAGGTAACATCTAACTACGTCTCAATTAAGTCATTATTAGAAGAATCTAATTTATCACTTATGGACATGAATAAGCATGATTTAATTGGACTTGTGGTAGAATATAAAAGTAAATACAAAGATGTTGATCAAATGCTTCACTTAGTATGGTCCGAGAAAATGAAAATAAAAGAAATACATTATACTCAAAATAAAGAGTGTACTCGGATGATGGACTCAAGAGTCCAAGATGAAAAAGAGACTACATCTCTAAAAGATCAAAACCATCTCATCAAGGTTGAAGTAAATAAACTTCAAGAAAATATAATCAACCTTGAAACAGAGAATATATCACTAATCCTCAAGGAGGAAAAGATGGTACGTGAAAAGGTTCAATTGAATGAAAATATATGTGAACTTCACATTGATCTATTGAACCTAAAGATTTAAATAGAATCAAGTGTTCAAAATAAAGAAATATCTTCTAAAGACAATCTTGATAAAGAAAATGAGCTAATAAAGATCAACGAGCTTACAATTGAAGCTCAAAAGTTGAAAGAAGAAAATTACAAGCTCATAGCTCAAGTTAAGGATTAAGAAATAATCCTTAACAACAAGATTGATGCCTTACAAAAAGATAATGAAAGTCTTGAAAATGCTCTTCAAAGATTTACAAAAGGCAATAAGATGTTGGATCAAATGGTGCATACAAAAACCTCATACAATCATGAAGGTTTAGGATATAATAAGAATTCTCCTCCTAGAAATAATACTCGGAGATTTGTATCACCAACTAAGACTTCACCCGAATCACCATCGTATAAATGTTCCTATTATAACAAGATTTGACACACTGTTCAATATTGTAAATTCAAGAATGGTGAAATTAAGGGGAAGCATGTATGGATATGCAAGGAATCATACAAGAAAGATGATAAGCGTATGCCTTACAAAAATATGGAATATAAAGATCATAGGCAATCAAGGTCTCATCAACCTAATACGTTTCCAAGAAGAAGCAACCAACATCATGTCAGCCATAATGATTATGCACTTAAAAGACAACAATTTCTTAGATATGCATATCATCATGATAATAACATATATAATGCTTATCATGCTCAATCTAAATTCTATGGTACATCTAGAAATTACCCAACTAAGAATTATGTACTTAGAAAGGTTCATGTTTCTAAGGAAGATAATAACATCCCCAGGACCCTCAAGACAAAGGGGTACCTATAAATTTAATTAACTTGTTTTATAGGTTTGTCTTGCCGTGAAACAAGATTTATGGTACCTTGATAGTGGGTGTTCAAGACACATGACCGGCAACAAGTCACTCTTGAACAACATTAAAAAGGTTACTGCGGGGAGCGTAACATTTGGAGATAATAGCAAAGGAAACATTGTCGGCATTGGGGATATCGGAAATGGAAAGGTTAAAATTTCTGACGTACAACTAGTCACCGGACTATGGTACAATCTTCTCTCCATTAGTCAACTATGCGATAATGAATACAAGGTAATCTTCTACACTACTCATTATTCAATTTTAGATAAATTCGGAAAATTGGTTTTCACAAGCCCCAGAAATAAAAATGTTTATATATGCGACATGAGCTAGCAAGTGAGCGTATGCCTAATCACTATAAATGATGATCCATGGCTATGGCATTGAAGATTAGGACATGCCAACATGAAGTTAATAAAAAATTTATCAACTAAAGACCATGTACGAGGTATACCAAAGTTAAACTATCAAAAAGATCATACTTGTGGAGCTTGCGAAATAGGAAAACAAATTCGAGCCTCTCACAAAGCAAAATTTATGGTATCTACCTCAAGACCTCTCGAGTTATTACATATGGATCTTATTGGTCCGGTTCCTATACAAAGTCTCGGAGGTTGTTCATATACGTTGGTAATCGTAGATGATTTTTCATGATTTACGTGGACGGAATTTCTCAAAGCCAAATGTGATGCTTTTGAATCCTTTTCCTCTTTATGCAAAAGGATTCAAAATCAACAAAATACGACCATAGTATATATAAGAACTGATCATGGTAAAGAATATGAGAATTCCAGTTTTACCAACTTTAGTGATGAACATGGCATCAAATATAATTTTTCCGCTCCATATATCCCACAATCAAATGGAGTTGTTGAAAGGAAAAATAGAACACTCCAAGAAATGGCTAGCACAATGCTAAATGAATATGTCGACCAAAATATTTTTGGGCCGAGGCCATGTCGATGGCTTGCCATATTCTTAATCGGGTTTTGCTATGACCTATAAAACAAAAGACTCCTTACGAGCTCTATTTTGGGAAAAATCCAAAGTTAAGCTACTTTCGAGTATTAGGAAGCAAATGCTTCATATTAAATTCAAAAAAATACGTTACAAAATTTGATCCTAAGTCAGACGAAGGTATATTTCTTGGATACTCGAATAATAGTAAAGCTTACCGAGTGTTTAATCTAAAGTCCCTTGTGGTGGAAGAATCAATTAATGTAGCATTTGATGAAAGTAAACCACATGCGAAATATAAAGATCTTGTTGATCAAGAAAATGTCGAGAAAGATGATATTGAAATTATCATTCGACAATTTGAGAATATGGATCTCGGGAGTCCTATCAATAAGAATCCATTAGAAATAGATAAAAAAGAGGATGAACTACCCAAAGCCATTCCTACTATAAGAAGTCGTCCACTTGAAAATGTTCTTGGAGACTTAAGGAAGGGAGTTCAAACACGGTCACAAGTTCAAAACGTTGTGAATCATCTTAGCTTTTTATCTCAAATAGAACCTAAGACCGCTAAAGAGGCTTTATTAGACGAGGATTGAATCTCTGCAATGCAAGAGGAACTACTCCAATTTACTCGAAGTAAAGTTTGGGAGCTTGTCCCAAAGCCTCGTGATACCTCTATAATTGGCACCAAATGGGTATTTCGAAATAAATTAGATGAAAATGGAACGGTAGTTCGAAATAAAGCGAGATTAGTCGCACAACGATATACCCAAAAGGAAGGCATAGACTTTGATGAAACATATGCGCCGGTAGCAAGAATAGAAGAAATAAGAATGCTACTAGCCTATGCATGTCATAAAAATATCAAAGTATATCAAATGGATGTGAAATCTGCATTCTTAAACGGGATATTAGAAGAAGAAGTATATGTCAAACAACCTCCCGGTTTTGAAGATGCAAACCATCCAGATTACGTCTATAAATTATATAAAGCTCCAAGAGCTTGGTATTAAAGGTTGAGCAAGTTTCTCTTAGAAAATAAATTTAGAGTGGGAACAGCCGATAAAACCTTATTTACGAGGCAAGAAAATGATGATATATTGCTCGTACAAATTTACGTAGATGGCATCATCTTTGGTTCAACAAATGATGCACTATGCAAAGAATTCTCGGAAAATATGAGTAAAGAATTCGAGATGAGTATGATGGGAGAATTAAACTTCTTTTTAGGATTGCAAATAAGGCAATCAGATGAAGGCATCCATATCTCTTAATCAAAATATTGTAAAGAGATGTTGAAAAAGTTCGAAATGGAAAATGTCAAACTAATCTCTACTCATATGTCTACATCTGATAAATTAATGGAAGATCCAAAAGGAATTCCTGTAGACACAAAGAAATATCGAGGAATGATAGGTAGCTTGCTCTATATCACTGCAAGTCGTCCCGATATTCAATATAGTGTTTGTAAGTGTGCTAGATTTCAAGTCGCACCAAAAGAATCTCACTTATCAGCAGTAAAAAGGATATTGAGATATCTTAAAGGAACCACTGATGTTGGTCTTTGGTATCCTAAGGGTATACCATTTGACTTAGTATATTTTTCTGATTCAGACTATGCCGGGCATTTAGTTGACAGAAAAAGTACTAGTCGTACGTGTCAGTTTCTCGGTGGATGCCTAGTTTCTTGGTTTTCAAAGAAATAAAACTCCGTATCCATCTCAACTACAGAAGCTGAATATATAGCAGCTGCAAAGTGTTGTACTCAAATATTATGCATGAAGCAAACACTGGCTGACTATAATATAAAATTTGAAGTGATCTCAATATTATGTGATAATACGAGTGCTATTGATCTTAGCAAAAATCCCGTATTACACTCAAGATCCAAACATATAGATGTGAGACATCACTTTTTACGTGATCATGTCAATAAAGGCGACATAAAAATGACTCATATAGATACTGAGTTCAATCTCGCTGGCATATTCACAAAGCCATTGAATTCTGAAAGATTCACTAAACTTCGCTTGGATTTAGGAATGTTGGAATCAATAAAATAGATAGCCAATTGTATTTTTATCTATCTGTTGGTTATTTAAGCCTATCTCATGAATAGGATGTTTTCTCGATCGAGTTATTGAGTCTCGTAAATTCAGATTTGTCAATAAAGAAATTTATTGATTGGATTTATTGAGATCTTATATAGCTTTGGTTAACCGAGAAAATAAACTGTGCAAGTAATTATATAAATTACAATTGAGATTTATAAAGGCTAAATATATATATATATATATTTTTTTTTATTTGGGTATATCAAAAATCTATTTTCAAAATATATATACAAATAAATATTTGTTTTGGATTAAATGTTATTTGTTAATCCAGCCCGAACAATATTCAAGGCCCAAATGTTTTATAAAAATCTAAAATCCTATCTATATATTTATATAAAACCCCAGCCCAGAATTTTATTCAGCCCAGTTTTTATAAGCCCGGAAAATTAAAATGATTTAATCGTGGCCATTGATCATTTGCTTAGATCAATCTAAGCCGTCCATTTCGGTTAATATAAAACCGAACACACTCTTTACACAGTGCATTCGTCTTCTCCCCTAACCCTAACCCCATCTCACTTGTTCTCCGCCTCTTTCTTCTCTCTGTAAACCCTAGATCAATTTCATCATTTTCTTTCAAAAATTCGATGAATATAAACATATACTATGCTTATTTCATATATCTCGTCATTTATAACATACGATTGATGATTAATCTTGTTTGGGTTGGAAAAACAAATGATTTCGATGATAAAAATCGATGATTTCTATATGAATCCATCGAGAATCATCAAATCAAACATTCAAATCATGTTTATATACATATATAATTTTGTTTTTAATTCGATTATAACTGATTTGATGAACCCTAACCAGTTTATTGAGACAATATGCAGGAGAAGAACGGAATCGAGCCTACAATCAAACAGAAATGAAGAAAAAGGTGTGCATGCGGTGTTTTGGAAGTTGACTCAGTCCGCGACTGAGTCAACCAGGTAAGACCTGTAAGCCAGGCCAGGCTACAGGCTCATGTATGAACAAATCGAACCCTAACAGTGTGCTACTGATCTAGTTCTTGTGAAATCGAAGAGTTGAAGCTTCTGTGATTGAAATTTATGAAGGTGATGGCCAAAAATACCTTTTTTTTAGAAAATGTAACAGAAATACCCGTTTTTGAAAGATATGGCCAAAAATACATTTCTAATACGCATTTCAAAAATGGGTAAGGCTATTACGCATTTGACAAATGAGTATTATTTAAAAAAACAAAAAAAAATTAAAAAAAAAAAGTAAAATAATGATACACATTCCTGACATGCGTATCATGCTTTGCAAAGTCATGATACGCATCTCACGAATGCGTATCAAAAATTATTCTTTTTTTTAATTTTTTTTAATTTTTTTTTACACAAGTTACCCATTTCTAAAATGCGTATTAGTAATACCCATTTTAAAATGCGTATTAGGTAGGTATTTTTGGCCCATCATTTCAAAAAATGGTATTCTTGTCACAAAGTTTAAAAAAAGAGGTATTTTTGTCATTTTTTCAATTTATGAAGATATATGTGCTATTTGCGCAAATTATTTGAATGATATGATTAATTCTTTACGAAATCGACTTGGTTTATCAATTGATTATACGAGTTCATAAACTGAGATATTTATATATGGTTGTTGAGGAATTTCTTGAAATATGTTTCAATTCTGGTATGAACAAAACGTTATTTATGATAATATGTGCTAAAATCAAGTCAATTATGTCTGATTAATCAAAACTGATGTATGTTGGATATTTGTGAAATTTGTTCCTAAAAACTGCATTGTTTTGATTTAAAGATAACTCCCTGTGAAATATAAGTGAAAAATCAAACTCAGACAAGTGTTAAGCATATGGGTTCTTAATCTGAAGTATATGTGATCTTAATCTGAGATATGTGTATGAATGTGGTTACTATTTGTCACTGATTTGAGTAAACCTCCAGTTAAGAGTCACTTGGTGGGATCATTACTAAAAGTTGTTTATTAGTATGTCTGTGATCAAAATTGAAGTATATATCTAGTATGTGAACTTTTGACTGACTCTGGTTTTGTGTCATTTGGGATAAATCAAATTCAGTATAAGTGTTTAAATATATGTGATCATGAATTAATATATATATATATATATATGTATATATGTATAATTGTATTTTAGGTATGTCACTGTTTTGACCATAATAAAACTCCAAGTGTGATTTATTAGGTGAAATCAAGACTACAGTTGATTATGTGCTAATTGTGATAAAAATTTATACATGTGAATTGCTATTGCATTACTATATAAAATGTATCTTGGGTTAACTGTTGTTCTGAGTATAACAGTCCTGAATGAACTGTCTTTAGATATGAACTGATTTGATATAAACTGATTAAAGTGTGAACTTTTCTTGATAGAATCTGATTCAGTGAATAAGATGCATAAATATTGCTTTATAGTGTATGATCCAAAGAACTATGTGGTCTTATTGAAACAGATCTTTTAATTCTCTTAATCAAAATAACTCAGGATTGATAATACTCAATAATGGGATAAAGTCATCAACTTGTTATTTATGAATGCTTACTGATCCATGGCTGAGTTAATATTTATGAGAAATTAAGTGCTTAACAGTGTATCATGTATCTGGACTCATTGTATCCTATCAGTATCTACTTGAATCAATCTACAAGGTGTCATGTGCTTATGATCCTTTAAAATCTGTGCACTTATTTGATCTGTCGGATTTATTTTGAATTCAAAATGTGATATACTTCCTGATTCATTGAACTTCTGTGTACTTCAATCTTCATCTTTATCTGTGATATATATGTACTCTTGTACACTATGATTGATTACACTGTGATGATTTACTGTAGATTAATGTATGAATTTAAAGGTTTAATGCAAGAAATGAAAACACAAGCACACACTGCCCTCATAGAAAGACCTGGCAGGGGAGCCTTGAGCACCTCTGTATCTGGATCACTGCTGTGATTAATGGCCACTTAGAGATCTTAGGAAGAACACTCTAAAATGCCATGAAGAAATTATGTTTAAATCTGACTTAGTGTTTATTATGTGTAATTGTGTGATATTAATTGCTATCTGAATTAAATGGAATTGCACATGTATTATAAATGCATCAGCTGTGTTAAATGTGATATTACTCTCATAAATTCCTTATCATTTAACATAATCTACCTATAGATATAAATGCATTATTCTGTGTTAAAAACAAAAAGGTTATTCCATTAATATCTGTGAAAAGGTGCTGCACTTTTTGCATATTCAGGACAGCCATCTGAACACTCTTAAATGCACAATTTGTCATCTCACTAGAAGTCTATGTTGCACTTCACCTTTATGTCACACAGTTTCCCAAAATCTGTGTACTATGTACTTAAAACAGTATTAAAAAGTATAATCAGACACTTCTGTCACTATTTTCCTATAACTGCTATAAATATATCTTGTCTTAGAAAGGATTTGGACTTATGTGACACAACATGCATTGGCAAACTGCACTTAATGATAAACAATGTTCATGAACAGTAAAAGTGACTTTGAAATGAAATTATTTTCTAAACTGATCTTGGATTTTGTGCAATGTGCATGCATATATACTTGTTACTTGCTGCATTCACACACACTCAAACACTTAGAAAAAGGTTATCTTCTTTACTTTACAAGTCATGAATCCAAATGCAATGCCATATTACCCCAGACCTAGACCAACCATCACCAATCCATATCTACTTCAAGATATGGAAAAGAAATAGTTTATTCGCCACAAAAATTCTGCCTTCATAACTATAAACACTTCCCAGTCCAGAAACCCTAACCAGAGAGTCCTGTCCAAAAACCCTAGAAAAGGATTTAGAAATCACACCATTCCATTTTATCAAAGCAGAAAATTTCAGATCCCAAATGCTCAAAACCTTAGACCCTCTAAGCCTTTTCAAGCTAGAGTATACACCAGGAAATCAAACCTCAGAAATGAACCAAACATAAAAACAAACACAAACACAAACAGTTCCAAACCCCCTCCTCCAGACCTTGCAAACCCTTCCAACTCAAAGAAATACCTAGACCTTGTCCAAAATGTCCAGCCTGGCATTTGTGTGAATCTGACTGGTGAAGTTGAGAAGGTAATCAGATCTGCTAAATGGGATGGGTTAGTCTTTTATTTGTGTAGACAGTATTTCATACATCTGATGGGTGAATTCTATTGCAATATGGATATCATTAAGGGAGTAGATGGTTTGCTGCATTTTACTACAACTGTGAACAAGAAGGTTATTTGCATTGATAACAAGAGTCTAAATAGAGCTTTGCATTTACCTTTACACCTGTGTGAACTTCCTTGTCATGATATTTACTCATTGTTTGTCTTTAACAAAGCTGAGTATGAGTTAATGTTGGGTGTCCTCTGTGAATCTGATGTGCCTTTAGGGTTGTGTGATGTTAACTGTGGTATCCATTTTAAGCATTTTAAAGGGGTATTTTAATACTTAGCTTTAATAATTAGGGCCAATGTGTTACCTAAGCCTAATCAAAGCAAGTATTTTAACTTTTATGATGTAAAACTCATTTACCTCCTTTATAATAACAAGATAAACTTCAGTATATCCTATGTAATCTTGTTAAACATGATAAATGCTAATCTGGTAGGATATATACCCTATGGTCTTCTCATTACATCCTTCTTTCTGATGTGTAATGTTCACCTTCCTGAAAAATTTGCTAACTTGGGCGATTCTCATATCACCAAAGACCATATCAGACCTCAGATCTCCCTTAAAACATGTGAACCTCAAGAGGTTGAACCTACTGTACTTCCTCCAGTACTTAGAGAAGAAGACATCTTTCTCTCAAATTATGAGTCTGTGAGAGTCATGATTAGTGAGCTTAAAACTGAACTTAAAAAGGTTAAAACAGAAAAT
The DNA here is from genome assembly GCF_009905375.1 of Apium graveolens. Classification (NCBI taxonomy): domain Eukaryota; kingdom Viridiplantae; phylum Streptophyta; class Magnoliopsida; order Apiales; family Apiaceae; genus Apium; species Apium graveolens. The sequence continues at coordinate 143,133,991 of NC_133655.1, read as the reverse complement.
AAGGAGATTAAGGAAAAGGTGACTTACCTAGAAAGTGTGACTATATCCTGTAAGAATAGGATTTCCTATTTAGAGAACTAGCTGGATCAAACCTAGGGGAACCTAGTTTGACTGACCTAGAGATGGTGAACTCATTCCAAGTTCCAGTCTCACATGACTTAGATATGGTTCAGGAATTAGAGGATATAGGCATGGATGCTAAAGGACCCCCCATTGAACTCTTAACTGATTTGATTCATGTTTGTGATGTGGATGGAAATGTGATTGGATGATCTATGTTTGCTGAACTTGAAGTGGTGTGTGATTCTGTGCTACTTAACTCTGCTGATCTGATGTTAACTTTTGTATCTTTAACTTTGTTTGTAATCAATAGAACTAGCTGTTGAACTTGTAACTTTCTGGAGTGTATGCACTCTTTTTGCTTTGTAATATCAAGACAGGTGCAAATGTGTGTTCTCTTTAATCAGTGAACCACACTGATTGAAATGGAACATTATTGGTTTCTTGTGAATATAAAATTTGCATTCTGTTACATTCTCTTGCAGTACTGTATTTATGCCTTTATGGATCACTAATATGCATCTACAGGTACTGTGGTCAAGTTACTAAATGGTTGTACTGATAATTTTAAATAAATGATTTCATTTTGCTAATAATTGAGTTAGTTAAACAGTTTGATATCTTAGAAGTACAATTGCCTTGTTTAAATCTGACTAGTCTACTAACCAGTTGTATTCAGTCCACTAGTTCAAAGAATATATACGGATTAGCAACTATGTATACTAATCATTTTTGCAGATTAATAAGTTCATTTCTCAAAAACTCACACAGTGCACAAACAAAATGCAAAAGAAGTGTATTTGATAACTACACACTCACACATATCACTCAGGTATGAAAGGTACACACTGTTGGACTTATTCAAATTATATTGTAATTATCGTTTATTTAACTTATAACATGATAAGTTAGAATCAGTTTAGAACAATTTGACTGTAAACAGTCGATTCCTTAGATTGTAGTAGTATTTATCCCATGTAAACTGCAAGAATGGTTATGAGTTTTAGATAAAAGCACTACAGTAGCATGTATTAGTCTTCTGGATCTGTAAACAATACAAAACATAGAATTTATTAGGCTCTCTCATGTGTAACAATTTCTAGTACAAGACTGTACTCTGTATTATTTCTATGCAACTCGAAAGGGTCATACATACTTCTACTCAATCATCATGCATGCAACTAAACTGCTATATGTTTGATAAATAGATTTATGTTTGATAATTCAAGTTTAAAATGATTTGCGTAAAACACGTTTGTATTTTCAGTCAAACTCTTTTTGTGATTGCTTAAAATGAAACTAAGGTTTTAAAGTATGCTTTAATCAAGGTTTAAAATCACAAGATATATGCAGTTGAACTCAGTTAAGGTCTACAAAGTCTGATATATATATTGGGTAATTCTTTAACAAGCTATGCATGGAAAATTCGAATCACAAGACTAGTTTAAAAGGTATAAGTTCGTAAATGGTTTCTTATACAAAGAAGTTACTTCTTTAAACTAAACTGCAGTTAGCCTATTTTAGCAAGAGTCTTAAAAATCCGAAATTATGCATGCAACAAGGCCAAATAAAACGTGTACAAATGAATTACACTTAACATGTTTTAAGGTCTATAAAACTATCATTGTTTGATTCAAGCTATGTATGCCTAAAATCTCACATGCTTAAATCAGAAACTAACCTGCATGAATGAAACTGAAAACCATTAAGAAACTACTTGCACTTATTCCATGTTTTAACATGATCATATTGTTTCTAAATTGGGATTCACCTACTTTTTGTTATCTTCCAAACAAAAGGGGAAGAGAATTTAAAGTGTTCTATTGTAAACTAAAGGGAAATAAAAAGGGAAAAGTGTACTTAAATGAATTTAGCCCCCTCAATTTTTCAAATGCATGATTTCGCTAGATAATCACTATGCTTCAATATTTCTGAAATATCTAACAAGGTTTTGCAGGATTTATCCTGAGAGGAATCAAGCTAAGTCCATTAAACTATATGTGCAAAAATATTTTAAAACTCATGCATACACCAAGGGGAAGCACACACTTGAAAAATTTAAATTGTATGTTTGTTTGGCAAATACCAAAAAGGGGAAGATTGAAAGGATATCTTCGATATATTATTTATTTTGGTATTTGTACGATTAAACATAAAATTTAAGTACACTTAGATCCTCTCCATTAGGATATGATTTTAATTGATCCAGATCAAAGTCAAATAGTCAAATCAGCTAAATTATTTTCAAAGACTATTTATAAAAAGAGACATTCCATTATTCTAAAAACAATCAAAATTATATTTTATGGAATATATCTCTTAGGCAATTTGATCAAATAAGAAATATCAAGTTATGATATTTTTTAGATTACAGTTGCAACATCAATAAGGCAACAAACTCGAATAAGGAATATATCAGAAATATTCTTTAGAGATCTCGTGCTAAATCAAAAATGTTTTACTCTTCGCTCCAAAATATATCTCAACATATAATCAAAAGAGTTTTTATCCAAAGATTATTAATATTCATGATTGGAATATTAAAATCCAGTTCTGCAACTCAGTTCTGTATACTTACAGTAATTTTCTTTCGGTTCGTAAAATCAGCATCTCTCGGAAAAAATCATTCAAAAATACTCAAACACATTTCCTATCCTCCAAATATATCTCACATATTAGGAAATATATTCTAAGTATTTATACAAGTCAAAACTTTGGCCAAAAGATCCATCTCCTTTATTTTAAGACCAATGGTATTTTTACTCGGAAGAAAGACTGACAGAACAGTTTTATTTTTAGATAAAATACTTCCACATGCTAGAATGACTTGGAATTTGATATGGATCATTTAAATGGTATTTTCTAAGTATGGTAAAAATTTCATAGCATTCAAAGAATTTTTGTATGGGCACAAAAATCGAGGTAGTTGGTCCTACAGTTGACCACGTTTGACCTAGTTACCATTGACTAAAGTTGACCAAAATTTTCAGGACATCATTTTATAATATTTAGATAATTATCATATTTTTTATGATATTTATGTAAGAGTTTTTGGGGTGGTCATAATTAATGGTGCTTAATCCTTAATTAACGTGATTAAAGAATGATTAAAAGAAAAAGAAAATATATATTTAATATATATATTTCAGCTGGGATTTGAATGAATACTAACTTGTGTTTCCTTCTCACTTGCAAAGAAACACATCCTACTTGTCATGTCATCAATCCATGTGATACACTCCATCCACCATTCATTCCTCAAATCTCAACCATTCATTCCACCCAATTTCCTTTATAAATAAACCCCCACCCCAACCCATTTCAACTAAGCTAAAGAGCCAAATACTTGCTGGGAATTTTTCAAGAAGTGCCTCTCTTCATCTCTTTCAAATTCTATACACACACTTCTTCTCAAAAACCTTCTCTCTCTTAAATATATACACATATACTTAACGTTTTTGATATCCAAGCTTAGTTTCACCCAACCAAGCTTGTTCCCACCAAGTGAGCTCATCCACCACCACTTTCCGGCCTCCCGAAGGGCTGCCCAAGTTCGTCCATAGTGCCAAAATCCAGCCGAACCTCCGGCGAATTTTTCCGGCGAATTTTTCCGGGGAACTTTTCCGACCGTTTTCCAAAAGTGGTGAATTTTTAGCTTCTTCTTTGGTTTTCTTTATTTTGAGCTTTGTACTTAATTTCTCTACTTCATCTCAAGCTCTAATACAAGATCTCCTATAAAGAAGGTTCTCTAAGAAAAGAGAACGAAGATTCGAACTCGGAATTCGAATAAGTACTTGATCTTCAAACCGAAGCTCTAAACGAAGAAGATCTATAATATACAAGTACTTAAATCTCTAAATAACTCCTCACGAGTGAGATTTCATAAATCTCTAAATAACTACTCACGAGTGAGATTTCATATTTGACATCACGAGTTGGTCAATTACTTGCACTTCATTTATCTCGATCTTGGTCAACGCATAATTCGTGTATATAGTATCATTATGAAAGGTATCACTTATAACCCCTTCTAGCATCTTCAGTGTTCCGGGGGATTATAAGTCGATCAATAGTAAACTTCATAATCATCCACCTAAACTTCAAAAGCACAAATTCAAAGCCAATTACTCGCACTTCTATTATTTGGATCTTGGATAAGAATCATAGAACATATAAAGTTGCTTGAAGTTAAAAGTATACTTTGACCGCATAATCGTCAAATCATAAGTATACTAAATCCATAAGCCTAAGAGCTTAAAAGGATAGGTACAATTCTAAGATTGTAACCAAAGTATTCTTCGATCCATAAATACATAATCGAAAGAAGAAGAATACAAACGAAGTCGTAAGCCATAGTGCTTATACATATATATACAAGACTTCGTATTACTCCAATAAACATATATTTTACGGAGTAATCATACGTATACTTGACATATAAATATATAATCCGAGTTAAGTATACGTGTTAAGCTTGAAGGTCAAAAGAAGTCATAATCCTTATTGATTATACATATAAAGGACTTCTTATATTACTCCGATTAACACATAATCCATAAAGACGGAGTAATCAAAAGTATACTTGATATAACATTTTATATCTCAAGTCAAGTATACATATAGAGTATTAACATCCTTATTTGAATATTATACCATCTTTGGGCTAGTATCGTAAAATACTAGTTCAACACATATTTTCTCTATACTTTGTGTTTTGTGGATTGTCTTATTAGTTTCGCAGTGAGGTGAGGTGACGTGAGGTGATCTTCGTTCTAAGACCCAAGTCTCATACGCACTAGCGGAGAGTTAGTCGTATTTGCACCGTGAAGAAGAGGAAAGACCCAAGACCGGATACTAAGATCCGAGACCGGTGAAAGCTAAGGAAGCCAAGTCCACACAAGGGATCTACATCAACTTTGAAGAGATAGCGGGGAGTTATTGTCTAAGATAAGTTGTGTAGGAACTACATTTATTTTGAGGTGGTGACCCTTGTGTTACGCACCAAGATAAATATTTGTAAGGGTGTAAAGGCTTCTCCGCCTACTAAAGGAGCGAGTTTATATTAAGGGAAAATCCCGAGTCCGGGAGAGGAGCTCGGGGACTGGAGTAGGGATGAGCGGATCTATTAGAGGCTGCGCCATCGCGAACTAGGATAAAATCACCGTGTGGTATTTTCTTTTCTTGCACTTTATTTTCCGCACATATAAACTACATAACCACTCGGTAAAGTTTTTAAAATGCCATAATAATTTTTAAATTGGTAATTAAGCTATTCAACCCCCCTTCTAGCTTAACATAGCCCTTATACGGGACCTAACAATTGGTATCAGAGCAGTGCTTTTTAACGTGTTTGTAAGTGATTTGCAGATTTACAGGCACAACAAAAAAAGTGGTCCAAATGGCGTATATCAATCCCGTTGGTTGTGGTGAAGGATTGTCAAGCTCACGACCTCCTCTGTTCGATGGCACCTACTTTGCAACATGGAAAACTAGATTTCGCATTTATGCAAGATCTCAAGGAGTCAAAGTTTGGATGGCTATCGAAGACGGTGTTCGCATACCTACCAAAATTGTTGATGACATCCTCATCGAAAAGAAGGTTAGTGAATACAATCTCGAGGAAGAAGCCACAATGAATATAGCCGCCAAGGCGGAAATGGTTCTCACAAGTGCACTTGCGGAAAAAGAATACAAAAGAGTAAATAATTGCAAGTCGGCACAAGAGATGTGGAACAAATTAGTGGTAACCTATGAAGGAACCACTGATATAAAAGATTCTCGGATGGAAATATTGATCCAAGATTATGAGAACTTTAAACTCCAAGAAGGAGAAAATATCATCGACATGGAAACAAGATTTACTCGTATAATCGATGAATTATCTCAACTTGGAAAAAATTATACTCAAAATAAAAAGAATAGAAGAGTGCTTAAATCTCTACCTCCAACTTGGAAAGTCAAAGTTACTACTATAAAAGAGATGCACAATCTAAATGAGTATAAGATTGATATGCACAATCTAAATGAGTATAAGATTGATAACCTCTTCGAAAATCTTCGTGCTTACGAAGAAGATAATATTCCGGAAAAGGTTGCTCCAAAAGTGGAGGACAAAAAGAAAAATATGGCACTAAAGGCCATATTAATAGATGAAGATGAAGATGAAAATGATGAGGAGTTAAATGTTATTAATACAAATAACGAAGAAAATAACATCTATAGTATTGGTGGAGGACATTGATGTGCAACTATGACCTTGCTACCTACTACAGGGAAATGTATCAAGTTAGCAAAAGTGGAAAGGTTGCCATTTTTTATAACATAGATTCCCTTGGATAGGTAAAACATTTTGTGCTTTTTTTTACAACTCCTTATTATTTGGTGATAAGGAATTAAATTAAATTACAATCTGAGATTCTCAGATTGTTATTTACAAAACCCGGTACCTGACTTTCTCTTTGTAGGGTGGTTTCTCCACAAACTTGGATCAAATCGACTCATCAAAAAAGCATCTTCTCCTCAAGGTAAAACATCAGAGTCTAGAGGAACATCTCGATTTGGTCGCTTTGGCTTTTGCTCATAGTTATAAACAAAAATCCTGAAACCACGACAAGACAAACATGTATATTATAATTATGGGACATGCATATATGATATTCCTTGTTATGGCCTCCACATCTACATGTCTTCCACTATGATTTAGTTGGATAGTACACACACATATGTTTTTCCGTATGGCTTTACATGGTTTTGTTTCTGCTCGGGTAAGTTGTTTAAATTTAGGTTAAATTTTACGGTTTTGTTTGATATATGGTTATTAGATTAAGGTCGTGTCAAATCTCGTGGCTGAAAATGGTTGGATTTGAGTGAAGATGAAAAAGCTCCGGAAGCTAGTGAAGAAGTGGTGAATCTATGTTTGATGGCTCTCGGAGAAGAAACTACATCTAGGGAAGTCTCCTCTATAAATGAAGAGGTAACATCTAACTACGTCTCAATTAAGTCATTATTAGATGAATCTAATTTATCACTTATGGACATGAATAAGCATGATTTAATTGGACTTGTGGTAGAATATAAAAGTAAATACAAAGATGTTGATCAAAGTCTTCACTTAGTATGGTCCGAGAAAATGAAAATAGAAGAAATACATTATACTCAAAATAAAGAGTATTCTCGGATGATGGACTCAAGAGTCCAACATGAAAAAGAGATTACATCTCTAAAAGATCAAAACCATCTCATCAAGGTTGAAGTAAATAAACTTCAAGAAAATATAATCAACATTGAAACTGAGAATATATCACTAATCCTCATGGAGGAAAAGATGGTACGTGAAAAAGTTCAATTGAATGAAAATATATGTGAACTTCACGTTGATCTATTGAACCTAAAGATTTAAATAGAATCAAGTGTTCAAAATAAAGAAACATCTTCTAAAGACAATCTTGATAAAGAAAATGAGCTAATAAAGATCAACGAGTTTACAATTGAAGCTCAAAAGTTGAAAGAAGAAAATTACAAGCTCATAGCTCAAGTTATGGATCAAGAAATAATCCTTAACAACAAGATTGATGCCTCACAAAAAGATAATGAAAGTCTTGAAAATGCTCTTCAAAGATTTACAAAAGGCAATAAGATGTTGGATCAAATGGTGCATACAAAAACCTCATACAATCATGAAGGTTTAGGATATAATAAGAATTCTCCTCCTAAAAATAATACTCGGAGATTTGTATAACCAACTAAGACTTCACCCGAATCACCATCGTAAAATGTTCCTATTGTAACAAGATTGGACACACTGTTCAATATTGTAAATTCAAGAATGGTGAAATTAAGGGGAAGCATGTATGGATACGCAAGGAATCATACAAGAAAGATGATAAGCGTGTGCCTTACAAAAATATGGAATATAAAGATCAAAGGCAATAAAGGTCTCATCAACCTAATACGTTTCCAAGAAGAAGCAACCAACATCATGTTAACCATAATGATTATGCACTTAAAAGACAACAATTTCTTAGATATGCATATCATCATGATAATAACATATATAATGCTTATCATGCTCAATCTAAATTTTATGGTAAATCTAGAAATTACCCAACTAGGAATTATGTACTTAGAAAGGTTCATGTTTCTAAGGAAGATAATAACATGCCTAGTTATGCTTATCATCATACAAATGCTTTTTATGATGTACTAACCCCAGGACCCTCAAGACAAAGGGGTACCTATAAATTTAATTAACTTGTTTTATAGGTTTGTCTTGCCACGAAACAAGATTTATGGTACCTTGATAGTGGGTGTTCAAGACACATGACTGGAAACAAGTCACTCTTGAACAACATTAAAAAGGTTACTGCGGGGAGCGTAACATTTGGAGATAGTAGCAAAGGAAACATTGTCGGTATCGGGGATATCGGAAATGGAAAGGTTAGAATTTCTGACGTATAACTAGTCACCGGACTAAGGTACAATCTTCTCTTCATTAGTCAACTATGCGACAATGAATACAAGGTAATCTTCTACACTACTCATTGTTCAATTTTAGATAAATCCGGAAAATTGGTTCTCACTTGCCCCAGAAATAAAAATGTTTATATATGCGACATGAGCAAGCAAGTGAGCGTATGCCTAATCACTATAAATGATGATCCATGGCTATGGCATCGAAGATTAGGACATGCCAACATGAAGTTAATAAAAAATTTATCAACTAAAGACCATGTACGAGGTATACCAAAGTTAAACTATCAAAAAGATCATACTTGTGAAGCTTGCGAAATAGGAAAACAAATTCGAGCCTCTCACAAAGCAAAATTTATGGTATCTACCTCAAGACCTCTCGAGTTATTACATATGGATCTTATTGGTCCGGTTCCTATACAAAGTCTCGGAGGTTGTTCATATACGTTGGTAATCGTAGATGATTATTCACGATTTACGTGGACGGAATTTCTCAAAGCCAAATGCGATGCTTTTGAATCCTTTTCCTCTTTATGCAAAAGGATTCAAAATCAACAAAATACGACCATAGTATATATAAGAACTGATCATGGTAAAGAATTTGAGAATTCCAGTTTTACCAACTTTTGTGATGAACATGGCATCACACATAATTTTTCCGCTCCATATACCCCACAATCAAATGGAGTTGTTGAAAGGAAAAATAGAACACTCCAAGAAATGGCTAGCACAATGCTAAATGAATATCGTCGACCAAAATATTTTTGGGCCGAGGCCATGTCGATGGCTTGCCATATTCTTAATCGGGTTTTGCTACGACCTATAAAATAAAAGACTCCTTACGAGCTCTATTTTGGCAAAACTCCAAAGTTAAGCTACTTTCGAGTATTAGGAAGCAAATGCTTCATATTAAATTCAAAAGAATACCTTACAAAATTTGATCCTAAGTCAGACGAAGGTATATTTCTTGGATACTCGAATAATAGTAAAGCTTACCGAGTGTTTAATCTAAAGTCTCTTGTGGTGGAAGAATCAATTAATGTAGCATTTGATGAAAGTAAACCACATGCGAAATATAAAGATCTTGTTAATCAAGAAAATGTCGAGAAAGATGATATTGAAATTATCATTCGATAATTTGAGAATATGGATCTCGGGAGTCCTATCAATAAGAATCCATTAGAAATAGATGAAAAAGAGGATGAACTACCCAAAGCCATTCCTACTATAAGAAGTCATCCACTTGGAAATATTCTTGGAGACTTAAGGAAGGGAGTTCAAACGCGGTCACAAGTTCAAAACGTTGTGAATCATCTTAGCTTTTTATCTCAAATAGAACCTAAGACCGCTAAAGAGGCTTTATTAGATGAAGATTGGATCTCTGCAATGCAAGAGGAACTACTCCAATTTACTCGAAGTAAAGTTTGGGGACTTGTCCCAAAGCCTCGTGATACCTCTATAATTGGCACCAAATGGGTATTTCGAAATAAATTAGATGAAAATGGAACGGTAGTTCGAAATAAAGCGAGATTAATCGCACAAGGATATACCCAAATGGAAGGTATAGACTTTGATGAAACATATGCGCTGGTAGCAAGAATAGAAGCAATAAGAATGCTACTAGCCTATGCATGTCATAAAAATATCAAAGTATATCAAATGGATGTGAAATTTGCATTCTTAAACGGGATATTAGAAGAAGAAGTATATGTCAAACAACCTCCCAGTTTTGAAGATGCAAACCATCCAGATTACGTCTATAAATTATATAAAGCCCTATATGGGTTAAAACAAGCTCCAAGAGCTTGGTATGAAAGGTTGAGCAAGTTTCTCTTAGAAAATAAATTTAGAATGGGAACAACCGATAAAACCTTATTTACGAGGCAAGAAAATGATGATATATTGCTCGTACAAATTTACGTAGATGGCATCATCTTTGGTTCAACAAATGATGCACTATGCAAAGAATTCTCAGAAAATATGAGTAAAGAATTCGAGATGAGTATGATGGGAGAATTAAACTTCTTTTTAGGATTGCAAATAAGGCAATCAGATGAAGGCATCCATATCTTTTAATCAAAATATTGTAAAGAGATGTTGAAAAAGTTCGAAATGGAAAATGTCAAATTCATCTCTACTCATATGTCTACATCCGATAAATTAATGGAAGATCCAAAAGGAATTCCTGTAGACACAAAGAAATATCGATGAATGATAGGTAGCTTGCTCTATATCACTGCAAGTCGTCCCGATATTCAATATAGTGTTTGTAAGTGTACTAGATTTCAAGTCGCACCAAAAGAATCTCACTTATCAGCAATAAAAAGGATATTGAGATATCTTAAAGGAACCACTGATGTTGGTCTTTGGTATCCTAAGGGTATACCATTTGACTTAGTATGTTTTTCTGAATCAGACTATGCCGGGCATTTAGTTGACAGAAAAAGTACTAGTCGTACGTGTCAGTTTCTCGGTGGATGCCTAGTTTCTTGGTTTTCAAAGAAATAAAACTCCTATCCATCTCAACTACAGAAGCTGAATATATAGCAGCTGCAATGTGTTGTGCTCAAATATTATGGATGAAGCAAACACTGGCTGACTATAATATAAAATTTGAAGTGATCTCAATATTATGTGATAATACGAGTGCTATTGATCTTAGCAAAAATCCCATATTACACTCAAGATCCAAACATATAGATGTGAGACATCACTTTTTACGTGATCATGTCAATAAAGGCGACATAAAAATGACTCATATAGATATTGAGTTCAATCTCGCTTACATATTCACAAAGCCATTGAATTCCGAAAGATTCACTAAACTCCGCTTGGATTTAGGAATGTTGGAATCAATAAAATAGATAGACAATTGTATTTTTATCTATCTGTTGGGTTATTTAAGCCTATCTCATGAATAGGATGTTTTCTCGATCGAGTTATTGAGTCTCGTAAATTCAGATTTGTCAATAAAGAAATTTATTGATCGGATTTATTTAGATCTTATATAGCTTTGATTAACCAAGAAAATAAACTGTGCAAGTAATTATATAAATTACAATTGAGATTTATAAAGGCTAAATATATATATATATATATATATATATATTTTTTATTATTTGGGTATATCAAAAATCTATTTTCAAAATATATATACAAATATATATTTGTTTTGGATTAAATGTTATTTGTTAATCCAGCCCGAACAATATTCAAGGCCCAAATGTTTTATAAAAACCTAAAATCCTATCTATATATTTATATAAAACCCCAGCCCAGAATTTTATTCAGCCCAGTTTTTATAAGCCCAGAAAATTAAAACGATTTAATCGTGGCCATTGATCATTTGCTTAGATCATTCTAAGTCGTCCATTTCGGTTAATATAAAACCGAACACACTCTTTGCACAGTGCATTCGTCTTCTCCCCTAACCTTAACCCTGTCTCACTTGTTCTCCGCCTCTTTCTTCTCTCTGTAAACCCTAGATCAATTTCATCATTTTCTTTCAAAAATTCGATGAATATAAACATATACTATGCTTATTTCTTATATCTCGTCATTTATAACATACGATTGATGATTAATCGTGTTTGGGTTGGAAAAACAAATGATTTCGATGATAAAAATCGATGATTTCTATATGAATCCATCGAGAATCATCAAATCAAACATTCAAATCATGTTTATATACATATATAATTTCATTTTTGATTCGATTATAACTGATTTGATGAACCCTAACTAGTTTATTGAGACAATATGTAGGAGAAGAACGGAATCGAGCCTACAATCAAACAGAAATAAAGAAAAAAGTGTGCATGCGGTGTTTTGGAAGTTGACTCAGTCTGCGACTGAGTCAACCAGGTAAGACATGTAAGCTAGGCCAGGCTACAGGCTCATGTATGAACAAATCGAACCCTAACAGTGTGCTACTGATTTAGTTCTTGTGAAATCGAAGAGTTGAAGCTTCTGTGATTGAAATTTATGAAAATATATGTGCTATTTGCGTAGATTATTTGAATGATATGATTAATTATTTACGAAATTGACTTGGTTTATCAATTGATTATACGAGGTCATAAACTGAGATATTTATATATGGTTGTTGAGGAATTTCTTGAAATATGTTTCAATTCTGGTATGAACAAAATGTTATTTGTGATAATATTTGATAAAATCAAGTCAATTATGTCTGATTAATCAAAACTGATGTATGTTGGATATTTGTGAAATTTGTTCCTAAAACTGCCTTGTTTTGATTTAAAGATAACTCCCTGTGAAATATAAGTGAAAAATCAAACTCAGGCAAGTGTTTAAGCATATGGGTTCTTAATCTGAAGTATATGTGATCTTAATCTGAGATATGTGTATGAATGTGGTTAATATTTGTCACTTATTTGAGTAAACCTCCAGTTAAGAGTCACTTGGTGGGATCAATACTAAAAGCTGTTTATTAGTATGTCTGTGATCAAAATTGAAGTATATATCTAGTATGTGAACTTTTGACTGACTCTGGTTTTGTGTCATCTGGGATAAATCAAATTCAGTATAAGTGTTTAAATATATGTGATCATAAATTAATATATATATATATATGTGTAATATGTATAATTGTATTTTAGGTATGTCACTCTTTTGACCATAATAAAACTCCAAGTGTGATTTATTAGGTGAAATCAAGACTATAGTTGATTATGTGCTAATTGTGATAAAAATTTATACATCTGAATTGCTAGTGCATTACTATGCAAAATGTATCTTGGGTTAACTGTTATTCTGAGTATAACAGTCCTGAATGAATTGTCTTTAGATATGAACTGATTTGATATAAACTGATTAAAGTGTGAACTTTTCTTGATAGAATCTAATTCAGTGAATAAGATGCATAAATATTGCTTTATATAATATGATCCAAAGAACTATGTGGTCTTATTGAAACAAATCTTTTAATTCTCTTAATCAAAATAACTCAAGCTTGATAATACTCAATAATGGGATAAAGTCATCAACTTGTTATTTATGAATGCTTACTGATCCATGGTTGAGTTAATATTTATGAGAAATTAAGTGCTTAACAGTGTATCATGTATCTGGACTCATTGTATCCTATCAGTATCTACTTGAATCAATCTACAAGGTGTCCTGTGCTTATGATCTTTTGAAATCTGTGCACTTATTTGATCTGTCAGATTTATTTTGAATTCAAAATGTGATATACTTCCTGATTCATTGAACTTCTGTGTACTTCAATCTTCATCTTTATCTGTGATATATATGTACTCTTGTACACTATGATTGATTACACTGTGATGATTTACTGTAGATTAATGTATGAATTTAAAGGTTTAATGCAAGAAATGAAAACATAAGCACACACTGCCCTCACAGAAAGACCTGGCAGGGGAGCCTTGAGCACCTCCGTATCTGGATCACTGCTGTGATTAATGGCCACTTAGAGATCTTAGGAAGAACACTCTAAAATGCCATGAAGAAATTATGTTTAAATCTGACTTAGTGTTTATTATGTGTAATTGTGTGATATTAATTGCTATCTGAATTAAATGGAATTGCACATGTAATATAAATGCATCAGCTGTGTTAAATGTGATATTACTCTCATAAATTCCTTATCATTTAACATAATATACCTATAGATATAAATGCATTATTCTGTGTTAAAAACAAAAAGGTTATTCCATTAATATCTGTGAAAAGGTGCTGCACTTTTTGCATATTCAGGACAGCCATCTGAACACTCTTAAATGCACAATTTGTCATCTCACTAGAAGTCTATGTTGCACTTCACCTTTATGTCACACAGTTTCCCAAAATCTGTGTACTATGTACTTAAAACAGTATTAAAAAGTATAATCAGACACTTCTGTCACTATTTTCCTATAACTGCTATAAATATATCTTGTCTTAGAAAGGATTTGGACTTATGTGACACAGCATGCTTTGGCAAACTGCACTTAATGATAAACACTGTTCATGAACAGTAAAAGTGACTTTGAAATGAAATTATTTTCTAAACTGATCTTGGATTTTGTGCAATGTGCATGCATATATACTTGTTACTTGCTGTTACAAGAGTCTAAATAGAGCTTTGCATTTACCTTTACACCTGTGTGAACTTCCTTGTCATGATATTTACTCATTGTTTGTCTTTAACAAAGCTGAGTATGAGTTAATGTTGGGTGTCCTCTGTGAATCTGATGTGCCTTTAGGGTTGTGTGATGTTAACTGTGGTATCCATTTTAAACATTTTAAAGGGGTATTTCAACACTTAGCTTTAATAATTAGGGCCAATGTGTTACCTAAGCCTAATCAAAGCAAGTATTTTGACTTTTATGATGTAAAACTCATTTACCTCCTTTATAATAACAAGATAAACTTCAGTATATCCTATGTAATCTTGTTAAACATGATAAATGCTAATCTGGTAGGATATATACTCTATGGTCTTCTCATTACATCCCTCTTTCTGAAAAATTTGCTAACTTGGGTGATTCTCATACCACCAAAGACCATATCAGACCTTAGATCTCCCTTAAAACCTGTGAACCTCAAGAGGTTGAACCTACTGTACTTCCTCCAGTACTTAGAGAAGAAGACATCTTCCTCTCAAATTATGAGTCTGCGAGAGTCATGATTAGTGAGCTTAAAACTGAACTTAAAAAGGTTAAAACAGAAAATAAGGAGATTAAGGAAAAGGTGACTTACCTAGAAAGTGTGACTATATCCTGTAAGAATACGATTTCCTATTTAGAGAACTAGCTGGATCAAACCTAGGGGAACCTAGTTTGACTAACCTAGAGATGGTGAACTCATTCCAAGTTCCAGTCTCAAATGACTTAGATATGGTTCAGGAATTAGAGGATATAGGCATGGATGCTAGAGGACCCCCCATTGAACTCTTACCTGATTTGATTCATGTTTGTGATGTGGATGGAAATGTGATTGGATGATCTGTGTTTGCTGAACTTGAAGTGGTGTATGATTCTGTGCTACTTAACTCTGCTGATCTTATGTTAACTTTTGTATCTTTAACTTTGTTTGTAATGAATAGAACTAGATGTTGAACTTGTAACTTTCTGGAGTGTATGCACTCTTTTTGCATTGTAATGTTAAGACAGGTGCAAATGTGTGTTCTCTTTAATCAGTGAACCACACTGATTGAAATGGAACATTTTTGGTTTCTTGTGAATATAAAATTTACATTCTGTTAAATTCTCTTGCAGTACTGTATTTATGCCTTTATGGACCACTAATATGCATCTACAGGTAATGTGGTCAAGTTACTAAATGGTTGTACTGATAATTTTAAAGAAATGATTTCAGTTTGCTAATAATTGAGTTAGTTAAACAGTTTGACATCTTAGAAGTACAATTGCCTTGTTTAAATCTGACTAGTCTACTAACCAGTTGTATTCAGTCCACTAGTTCAAAGAATATATATGGATTAGCAACTATGTATGCTAATCATTTTTGCAAATTAACAAGTTCATTCTCAAAAACTCACACAGTGCACAAACAAAATGCAAAAGAAGTGTATTTGATAACTACACACTCACACACATCACTCAGGTATGAAAGGTACACACTGTTGGACTTATTCAAATTATATTGTAATTATCGTTTATTTAACTTATAACATGATAAGTTAGAATCAGTTTAGAACAATTTGAATGTAAACAGTCGGTTCCTTAGATTGTAGTAGTATTTATCCCATGTAAACTGCAAGAATGGTTATGAGTTTTAGATAAAAAGCACTGCAGTAGCATGTATTAGTCTTCTGGACCTGTAAACAATACAAAACATAGAATATATTAGGCTCTCTCATGTGTAACAATTGCTAGTGCAAGACTTTACTCTGTATTATTTCTGTGCAACTCGAAAGGGTCATATGTACTTTTACTCAATCATCATGCATGCAACTAAACTGGTATATGTTTGATAAATAGATTTATGTTTGATAATTCAAGTTTAAAAGGATTTGCGTAAAACACGTTTGTATTTTCAGTCAAACTCTTTTTGTGATTGCTTAAAACAAAACTAAGGTTTTAAAGTATGCTTTAATCAAGGTTTAAAATCACAAGATGACATGCAGTTGAACTCAGTTAAGGTCTACAAAGTCTTATATATATATTGGGTAATTCTTTAACAAGCTATGCATGAAAAATTCGAATCACAAGACTAGTTTAAAAGGTATAAGTTCGTAAATGGTTTCTTATACAAAGAAGTTACTTCTTTAAACTAAACTGCAGTTAGCCTGTTTTAGCAAGAGTCTTAAAAATCCGAAATTATGCATGCAACAAGGCCAAATAAAATGTGTACAGATGAATTACACTTAACATGTTTTAAGGTCTATAAAACTATCATTGTTTGATTCAAGCTATGTATGCCTAAAATCTCACATGCTTAAATCAGAAACTAACCTGCATGAATGAAACTGAAAACCATTAAGAAACTACTTGCACTTATTCCATGTTTTAACATGATCATATTGTTTCTAAATTGGGATTCACCTACTTTTTGTTATCTTCCAAACAAAAGGGGAAGAGAATTTAAAGTGTTCTATTGTAAACTAAAGGGAAATAAAAAGGGAAAAGTGTACTTAAATGAATTTAGCCCCCTCAATTTTTCAAATGCATGATTTCGCTAGATAATCACTATGCTTCAATATTTCTGAAATATCTAACAAGGTTTTGCAGGATTTATCCTGAGAGGAATCAAGCTAAGTCCATTAAACTATATGTGCAAAAATATTTTAAAACTCATGCATACACCAAGGGGAAGCACACACTTGAAAAATTTAAATTGTATGTTTGTTTGGCAAATACCAAAAAGGGGAAGATTGAAAGGATATCTTCGATATATTATTTATTTTGGTATTTGTACGATTAAACATAAAATTTAAGTACACTTAGATCCTCTCCATTAGGATATGATTTTAATTGATCCAGATCAAAGTCAAATAGTCAAACCAGCTAAATTATTTTCAAAGACTATTTATAAAAAGAGACATTTCATTATTCTAAAAACAATCAAAATTATATTTTATGGAATATATCTCTTAGGCAATTTGATCAAATAAGAAATATCAAGTTATGATATTTTTTAGATTACAGTTGCAACATCAATAAGGCAACAAACTCGAATAAGGAATATATCAGAAATATTCTTTAGAGATCTCGTGCTAAATCAAAAATGTTTTACTCTTCGCTCCAAAATATATCTCTACATATAATCAAAATAGTTTTTATCCAAAGATTATTAATATTCATGATTGGAATATTAAAATCCAGTTCTGCAACTCAGTTCTGTATACTTACAGTAATTTTCTTCCGGTTCGTAAAATCAGCATCTCTCGGAGAAAATCATTCAAAAATACTCAAACACATTTCATATCCTCCAAATATATCTCACATATTAGGAAATATATTCTAAGTATTTATCCAAGTCAAAAGTTTGGCCAAAAGATCCATCTCATTTATTTTAAGACCAATGGTATTTTTACTCGGAAGAAAGACTGACAGAATAGTTTTATTTTTAGATAAAATACTTCCACATGCTATAATGACTTGAAATTTGATATGGATCATTTAAATGGTATTTTCTAAGTATGGTAAAAATTTCGTAGAATTCAGAGAATTTTTGTCCGGGCACAAAAATCGAGGCAGTTGGTCCCACAGTTGACCACGTTTGACCTAGTTACCTTTGACTAAAGTTGACCAAACTTTTCAGCACATCATTTTATAATATTTAGATAATTATAATATTTTTTATAATATTTATTTAAGAGATTTTGGGGTGGTCATAATTAATGGTGATTAATCCTTAATTAAAGTGATTAAAGAATGATTAAAAGAAAAAGAAAATATATATTTAATATATATATATATATATATATATATTTCAGCTGGGATTTGAATGATACTAGCTTGTGTTTCCTTCCCACTTTCAAAGAAACACAACCTACTTGCCATGTCATCAATCCATGTGATACACTCCATCCACCATCCATTCCTTCTCAAATCTCAACCATTCATTTCACCCAATTTCCTCTATAAATAAACCCCCACCCCAACCCATTTCAACTAAACTAAAGAGCCAAATACTTGCTGGGAATTTTTCAAGAAGTGCCTCTCTTCATTTCTTTCAAATTCTATACACACACTTCTTCTCAAAAACCTTCTCTCTCTTAAATATATACACATATACTTAAGGTTTTTGATATCTAAGCTTAGCTTCACCCAACCAAGCTTGTTCCCACCAAGTGAGCTCATCAACCACCACTTTCCGGCCTCCCGAAGGGCTGCCCAAGTTCGTCCATAGTGCCAAAATCCGGCCGAACCTCCGGCGAATTTTTGCGGCGAACTTTTCCGACCGTTTTCCAAAAGTGGTGAGTTTTTAGCTTCTTCGTTGGTTTTCTTTATTTTGAGCTTTGTACTTAATTTCTCTACTTCATCTCAAGCTCTAATACAAGATCTCCTATAAAGAAGGTTCTCTAAGAAAAGAGAACGAAGATTCGAACTCGGAATTCGAATAAGTACTTGATCTTCAAACCGAAGCTCTAAACGAAGAAGATCTATAATATACAAGTACTTAAATCTCTAAATAACTCCTCACGAGTGAGATTTCATAAATCTCTAAATAACTCCTCACGAGTGAGATTTCATATTTGACATCACGAGTTGGTCAATTACTTGCACTTCATTTATCTCGATCTTGGTCAACGCATAATTCGTGTATATAGTATCATTACGAAAGGTATCACTTATAACCCCTTCTAGCATCTTCAGTGTTCCGGGGGATTATAAGTTGATCAATAGTAAACTTTGTAATCATCCACCTAAACTTCAAAAGCACAAATTCAAAGCTAATTACTCGCACTTCTATTATTTGGATCTTGGCTAAGAATCATAGAACATATAAAGTTGCTTGAAGTTAAAAGTATACTTTGACCGCATAATCGTCAAATCATAAGTATACTAAATCCATAAGCCTAAGAGCTTAAAAGGATAGGTACAATTCTGAGATTGTAACCAAAGTATTCTTTGATCCATAAATACATAATCGAAAGAAGAAGAATACAAACGAAGTCGTAAGCCATAGTGCTTATACATAAATATACAAGACTTTGTATTACTCCCATAAACATATATTTTACGGAGTAATTATACGTATACTTGACATATAAATATATATTCCGAGTTAAGTATACGTGTTGAGTTTGAAGATCAAAAGAAGTCGTAATCCTTATTGATTATACATATAAAGGACTTCTTATATTACTCTGATTAACACATAATCCATAAAGACGGAGTAATCAAAAGTATACTTGATATAACATTTTATATCTCAAGTCAAGTATACATATAGAGTATTAACATTCTTATTTGAATATTATACCATCTTTGGGCTAGTATCGTAACATACTAGTTCAACACATATTTTCTCTATACTTTGTGTTTTGTGGATTGTCTTATTAGTTTCGCAGTGAGGTGAGGTGACGTGAGGTGATCTTCGTTCTAAGACCCAAGTCTCATACGCACTAGCGGGGAGTTAGTCGTATTTGCACCGTGAAGAAGAGGAAAGACCCAAGACCGGATACTAAGATCCGAGACCGGTGAAAGCTAAGGAAGCCAAGTCCACACAAGGGATCTACATCAACTTTGAAGAGATAGCGGGGAGTTATTGTCTAAGATAAGTTGTGTAGGAACTACATTTATTTTGAGGTGGTGACCCTTGTGTTACGCACCAAGATAAATATTTGTAAGGGTGTAAAGGCTTCTCCGCCTACTAAAGGAGCGAGTTTATATTAAGGGACTGAGTCCGGGAGAGGAGCTCGGGAACTGGAGTAGGGGTGAGAGGATCTATTAGAGGTTGCGTCATCGCGAACCAGAATAAAATCGTCGTGTGGTATTTTCTTTTCTTGCACTTTATTTTCCGCACATATAAACTGCATAACCACTCGGTAAAGTTTTTAAAACGCCATAATAATTTTTAAATTGGTAATTAAGCTATTCAACCCCCCTTCTAGCTTAACATAGCCCTCATACGGGACCTAACACATAGGTTCATGTATGTGTATGCATGATTAGAGGGTAACTTTAATCGTTTTACTTGCCCTATGTAATCAAGATATATAACTTTTGTTTAAACTGTTATGTTGTCAAATTCTATAGACATATAGGGTCTCAATATAATTGGTGCCTATTCAGCTTCTATCTCTTTTGTGGATGTCTGGTAGAATGGTACTCGTGCAACGAAAGTTGGCATTTATCAGTTTCGTGTTGTCTGATTAGTGTCATCACCATCACATGCTAATGTTAAGAACAATAAGGCTATTGAATGAAGTATTTAATGAAGTTAGAATCCCATGTTTGTCATATATAGTAATTCTACCTCAATTCTCTTAGTTAATGTTATTTAGTATAATCTCTTAGTTTAATAAAAACCCAATTTGTTATCTGTCTTAGCATTGAGCGATAACCATACATTGTTGTATAGGTGCATAAATTGAACTTAACCTAAACGCATCTCTGTGGGAACGAATCTGATTTATATCTTATACTACTTGCAAACGCGTATACTTGCGTGAATATTAGCACGTGTTTTCGCCCTAACAAGTTTTTGGCGCCGCTGCCGGGGACTCGGTGTTAATTTTTAGTTTATGTGCTTGTCATCAGTGGTCGTTAAAGTTCACTGACTCGGATTCTTTTACTTTCATGGTTTATTTATTTGTGTTTCAGGTACTCATTACAATGGGAGATCCAGCAGCATGAACGAAAGCCTTGATGGATTTTTCTCAACCCAAGATCAATGACATTCAATCTAGCATTATCCGGCCAGCTATCACAGCTAATACCTTTGAGATCAAGCCTGACATAATTCATTGGGTACAGACTTCAGTCCAGTTTGGGGTTCTCCAACGGAAGATCCCAATACACACATTAGGGATTTCATAGAGATCTGCGACACCTTCAGGTTCAATGGTATTTCCGAAGATGCTGTGAAGCTGAGACTGTTCCCATTCTCTCTGAGGGACAAGGCTAAGAGCTGGTTACACTCTCTACTAGCTGGTTCGATTACTACTTGGGAAGATCTTGCTCAGAAGTTTCTTACTAAATTCTTCCCTATGGCGAAGACAGCTGCAATCAGGAATGCTCTTACTCAATTTATGCAGCAATCAGGAGAATCTTTATATGAAGCTTGGGAGTGCTACAAGGAGATGCTTAGGAAGTGTCCTCATCATGGAATGCTTGATTGGATGATCATCAATTATTTTTACAATGGGTTGGGAGCACAGTCCAGACCCATGCTCGATGCAGCAGCAGGTGGAGCATTATGGACAAAGAGCTATGAGGAAGCTTATGATCTAATTGAACTGATGGCTGCTAATGAATATCAGTATCCAGCCCAGAGATTGCCACAGAGCAAGGTAGCAGGAGTTCTTGAGGTGGATACAGTTACGGCTATCACTGCTCAACTAAAGGCGTTGTCTATGAAGATCGATTCTCTGGCTAACTATGCTGTTAAGCAGATAATTAGTGTTTGTGAGTTGTGTGCAGGTCCGCATATGACAGAGCAATGCGCTATATCTAGTGAATCAGCTCTGTTTGTGAGCAACTTTCAGAGATCGCAGCAACCAGTTCCAGACACTTATCATTCTGACAACTGGAATCATCCTAACTTCAGCTGGAGCAACAATCAGAATGCGATGCAACAGCCGTTCCAGCAGTTTGGAAATAACTATTCAACCCTCCTTGTTTTCAGCAACAAATTGCACCATAACAACAACTCCAAATTAAACAACAAAATCATGATGCAGGTCTATCTTCGAATGAAAAATCTGAATTAGAGGAGTTGCGGCTTATGTGCAAAAACCAGGCTCTTATATGCCAAAGCCAGGCTATTTCTATCAAGACTCTGGAGAACCAAATAGGGCAAATTGCTAATGCCTTATTGAATCGACCACCAGTAATGCTTCCTAGTGATACAGAAGCCAATCTAGGTAAGAGGGAAGTTGAAGAATAGGTGAACGCCATCACCTTAAGGTCTGGAAAGGTTGAAAGCCCCCAAATTCAGCAAGACGAAGAGCCTGAAAAGTCTCAAGTTCCAGAATCTGAAGTTTTGGCTGAAGAAGATGTGCAGAAGGAAGTAGAGGTGGAACCAAGGAAGACTACTGTGGAACACACTCCTCCTGAGGGTAATAGAGGGGAGAAACTGTAACACCCCCAAATTCGGGGTCGGGGATCCGGGTTGTCACGAGTTCCATTTCCCTTAATAATACTTAATCTTAATAATCAACCAACTACTGCGTATTGTGACCCCACAATATACACACACACCATAAGTTATAGTCTCAGAGATGAATATCCAAAAATAACACAAGTCATTTTATTCCATAATTATAAGCCATTACACCTCAAAAGGGTTTCTGAATAAATTTACATATTCTTTGCCATTATTACGATTCATAAGTATACATAAGTCTGGTACATCAAAAGTTGAAAGCCTAGCCTATTGGTAGTTCCTGCCTCAGCTACAACGGCATCACGCCTACAGGAAATTGCGGAACGTTTCCTATCCACTCACGAATTGGGAGCTTGGTCCTGTTCATCTTGTATATCTGTTGTTGTGTGATGAAAGAAGAAAGCAAGGGTGAGCAACAAGCCCACCAAAATAATATGTATAATGATTTACAATATGTGAGCATCCTCATAGTACTCATGAAAGTCTTGGTCAAGTAAAAATGAACCAAGTTTGATATCTTAACGTGACCAAGTCATAAAATATTCAGTATATATGTATATATACTTTTCAAAATCTTGGAAGTCCTCTTCCATGCCTAATATACACAGAGTTCCAGTTTATAACTGTATAAAAATATCGTTGCAAGGTGATCTCATATATCTAACCTTGTCTCAACGTTTTTGTGAAAATCTTTGTCATTCATAAGATGATCATTAACTAGATATAAGTTGAAAAGATGAAGTTACAAGATACTCCAATATACTTATATCTTTTTCCGAATACTACTTGAACTACCACCGTTCAAGGTATAAATAGTTCATCCCATAGATGAAGCTACACGACAAAACTTATATAGAATCAATCTTTGAAATATCATCAAAATGAAATGAAGTTATGAGATACTTCATTTGATGAAAACATCATTTTGAAAACTCGACCCTGCCAACACTCAACAATCACCCAGCCGTAGCATTTCTATCGAAGTGCTCTGGGTAGTGTTGCAGAAATATCCCATTGGATGATGAACTCATTACGGGAGTTTGCCGCGCCAGGAAGACCACTCACGATGATCAGTCGCAGTAGTGCAACCCCGCCATTTTCTACATGTAGAGGAGAATAGTCGGATTTACTTGTCAACCGAACACTGGACTCCTAAGGAATTGACCGTCTTAGCGGAACTTCCGGGCCATTTGGGCCAATAAATAAGGCTGGGCCGGCACCACTCGACCACTTACGCCACTCCTAGTTCAGATGAAATCCATGACTCTGAAACGTAAAGTTCGTCCCCCCTTTCCCCAAGTAGCAACTTGTTGATACGGCTCCACCAAGAAGCCGTGTCTAGTTGGAAAGGAACGCTCACCGATATTTCCCAGGCAATGCCTGTTAATGGATTAAACTCATTCCAAGAATTTTACTTCCCGAGTGTTGGGTAAGTAATCAAAAACTCTTTTATCAAAACAGCAATCTTATTGCGAATATAAAAATACACCACAGAGTCGGATCCCTAAGGTTTTGAGCGAGTATTTAAATCCCCTTCGAAAGGAAGATCTTAAATCTAAAAATGAGTTTTGGGATCCGCTCTAACTTTTAAAATCATTTTGAAGACTCGAAAATATTTTAAAGAATGTTTAGAGTAATGATAACTTATTAAAATAAGTCATTCCCGATATGTTAGAAAATATCTTAATATTATTATTTAAATAATATTCCCATAAGGATAATCTTTATAAAAATAATTGAAGTAGAAGTTTTAAAACTTATACTTAAAATGAATAATAAATAACCAAAGATATACTTATACGAAAGTACGATCTTTATTTAAATAATCGAAAATAAGTTTGATTATCGAAACATTATTCTTTAATAAAATAAAGAATATTATTTAATAAAATAAGCGGAGTCATAAGTCCTCGAATGAATATTCAAAATAATATTCATTAAGTAAAATAAGCGGAGTCATAAGTCCTCGAATAAATATTCAAAATAATATTCATTAAATAAAATAAAGTTATCGAATAAACCTTATTCGATTAATAGTTTTGAAAACTATTCATATATATATATATATATATTATACTCGGGAACATCGACTCCCGGTTTAGAAAATGTTCACCTTTGGGTCCCCTATACTAAGGGTATACGCAACTACTGCTTATCTCTAGCATAGGTATTATGCAACTTATAAGCATTGAATTAACAATTAGATATCAAGATTACGAAACAGGCATGCATATATACCATATCAGCATGCTCCAATATATCGCAAGATTTGCTAATAACAATCATGCACTTATCACAAGATAATGCATATACATATATACATCATAACAACAGTATAACGGGTAGAAAACTTGTCTGAGTGTTCCCGGATAGACTTAAGCTTAGAGTGGGTCCGATAACCTATGAACAACAACATAAGTCGGAATTAAACCCCGGTCGCTTAAAAAACTAGACTTTAACCAATTGAACCCTAACGTTCGCTTATGGTCACTTCTACGCTTAACGAATCACATAAGTCGTTCGAGTACCCTCAGCTCCACCATTTTTAATAAATTAACCATTAATAATTTAAAGGCGATTCTTTCGTGAGTACCCTACCAACTGCCTAATCCACTTTACATAATTGTTTCATACTCCAATTAGTCATTTAAGGGCCTTAACCAAGGTTTCAAAGTAAGGCGAGGGATAATGGTTCGTTCGTGAAATGCCGTTACTTAAAACGGTCATTTCTCCTAAATCGTACATCGGATTCAAGCGAACCACATATCAAAACGAAGCTCGTAACATGAATTATCTAAACATGGCAATGGTTAGAATCTTAAAGTGAGTTCACGGTTCCTGAAGTTAAGAACTAAAACAGTCTAAGGTAAATCGGGCATTACGACGGCTATGTTTACGCGATTACCAAAGTTTTAAACCATTCCAAACAACCACAATCCAACTCACAATCAACAATACAACCAACCTTCATCCAAACCTTACCACATCAGTCCCAACATCTCAAGATTTTCCAATTCATTCAACCCTAAACATGAACTACTAACTATATTTAAGTTTCATTAACTATAAACAAGATTCAATCATCCAAATCACTACAAACCCAGCCAAACTTGAAACACACAAGCATCATGCTTCTCATATACTATAACAATCAAAACCACTCCTAAACATTCAAAGTAAAGCTTAGGGTTTGAATTTTTCTATACCTTCTTGAAGCTTTTAATCAATGAAAGATCATTGGAATGTCCATGGAAGCCTTGATCTATGCTTAAGCTACCTTGACCTTACAAATAAAATCAAGAATCAAAAGTTTGTTCTTGAAAGTTACTATTCATCCTAAACTAAAATGATTTATTTGAGCTAGCAAACCTTGGATTCAAGCACTCAAACTACTTGCTCTTCTTAGTTATGAAATATAGGAGTTATAGAGACTAACCTCTTGATTTATGATGGAGTGAAGCTTGAGTTTTGAAATTTTCCTTCTTGTTTAAAGAAAAAAAGCCGAGGCAATGAAGGAGAAGACGAAGAAATAGCTTCTTGATTTGTGTTTTGATGATTTGTGTGGTGTTTAGCTTGGTTACATGGAATTTACCATGGTGAAAAATGTGTGGCTCACAATCAACCAACCAATCCTTCCAACTTGTCATGCTTATGTCATCAAGCTTAGGTCATCTTGTTACACTTGTCTTCTTCTTGTTGGTATGATGACATCATCATCCACTAACCTCTTTGATTAACCCTTAATTACTTGGCTAATGACCGCTTATCTATTATACGGTTCGCTTAACTTTCGTTCGCGTTTATCGTTCGAGGGATCATATCCGGGATCTTATTACTTGGGTTTCCCTAAACCTTTCTCAATTTTTTATATTCCTTTTATGATCCTCTCTTATAATCCTTGAATTTAAATCCTTTTAATCATGTTACCTTATACTCAATTCTTTCGGTATCTGGTGGGTTTTCGGGGAAAATCAAAGTGTTCGAATTTGGATTCTGACGATCTTTACATACACTTATTTACTTTATGGAATACTAATACGATCTTAGAATTTCCATAACAGTATTCCTATATAGTGTGGTTTGATAATTTTCCTTAATTAGCATCATCAGCAAAAGTTACTATTCATCAGGGTTTCAAAAATTCCAACAATTGGGGTTATTACAGAAACAGATCTATCTTCCACCTCCTTTTCCTAAGAGGCTGCAGAAGAAAAAGGCGGATGAGCAGTTTGAGAAGTTTTTGGAGGTGTTCAAGAAACTTCATATCAACATACCTTTTGCTGAAGCTCTTGAACAGATGCCTAGCTATGCGAGGTTTATGAAAGGTATTCTCTCTCGAAAAGTGAAGCTCGATGACTTAGAGACCGTTGCTCTAACGGAGGAATGCAGTGCTGTGCTGCAACAGAAGTTGCCTCCAAAGCTTAAAGATCCTGAAAGCTTCACTATTCCTTGCACCATCGGAAACTTATCGTTCAACAAGTGTTTATGTGATTTGGGAGCTAGCATCAATCTGATGCCCTTATCTATTTTCAAGAAGCTTGGTCTGCCTGATCCGAAACCAACATACATGTCATTGCAACTAGCTGACCGTTCCATCGCTTATCCACTAGTTATAGTGGAGGATGTCTTGGTCAAGGTGGATAAACTTTTCTTCCCTGCTGACTTTGTAATTCTTGATTTCGAGGAAGATAAGAAGATTCCCATCATCTTGGGAAGACCATTATTGGCTGCAGGCCGAACTATGATCGATGTGCAAAAAGGAGAGCTTTCGATGAAGGTTTACGATCAAAAGATCACTTTTAATGTGTTCAAGGAAATAAAGTTACCCACAGCTAAAGAGGAGTGCTTTAAAGTAGAGCAATTGCAGGTTTTGAATGCACCTCAGTGGAAGAGGAAGTTAGATATGCCATTCGATTCTCTTGGGTTAGCAGAGTTAAAATTTTCTGAGGAGCGTTTTGAACCATTTATTCAAGAAGCTCCCACACTTGAGCTCAACCGAATTCCAGATCACTTGAGTTATTCATTCTTAGGTGCACCCCCTGAAAAGGGGTTTGGATATACTTTTGACGATGTAGAGGGTGACCGGCCGGTTTTTGCCGTGCCTATAGAGGGTTCTTCTCATGTGCAACAGGTAGTTGATAGGACTGGTATTGGTGATACACAGTACAGAAGATTGACTAGGCGTATGGAGGCCATGCATGTCATCCACCGATATTTTGCTGAAGATTGGACACACGCTTTCGGTACTATTTTCCGAGACACTAGTGGCGAGGTTGATTGGCCACTTGATCCTCCACCCGAAGAGGGTGATCTTTCCGACGACTAGGTATGCCTGAAATCCTTATTATTACCTTCAATGAGGACATTGAAAATTTTAAGTTTGGGGGTGATAATGTAAGGATTAGTAGTGTGTGTCCATATAGATTCATATAGATTCATATTGCATGTTTAGTTATAGTTCATTCATATTTTTGCATGATTGTTCATTTAGGACATATTTGTTTATTTTTATGTGATTTTATATAGTTGCATTTGCATGCATATTTAGCATGATCCCTTAAGATGAACTATGATATTTGATAAGTTGATGTTGATTTCAGTGTGGTGATGACGAATAGAGGGATGTTTAAGTCTTAATGAATTGATGTGCATGCCAGAAACAAATATTTTCACAAAGTCTTATAGGGTTGCTTTTGATCTAGATCATGATCATACTTGTTTGTTGTTGAGATTTAATCACTTGGTTATATTAAGAATTTGTGATATTCTCGTAATGACGTAAAAACACTGATTTTTTTTATCTGGAGAAAAACTTGGATTTCATTGCTAGTTGTTGTAAGACTAGGCGTCAAATGGCTAGTAGCCGACTCATATTTTTATGAGTAGTCTAGGGTTGAATGAGATGGAGCGAAACGCACTCATTCAGAAATTATTGAAAAAAAAAGAAAAAAATAAGAGAAAAAAAAAAGAAAGAAAAAAAAGTATGTGTTTATGCATAATTGATCAAGAGTGAGCTCTTTAATACTCGAGTTATTAAGTTCTAGGGGACTTTGTGCCTAGTGACCTAAGGCTTTTATAGTCTGGGATCCGTTAACCTAATGCTCGCTACATGGGTATTATTGCATAAGTCTTTTGGGACCTCATTCATTGCACGGTCAAATAAGCATCTTTGCTATGTGTTCAATAATAGTGTGAATCATTGTATAACTCTAGTAGAAAGGAGGTGTTGTGAGTCATAATGCGTTTATTGTCTATTATGTTTATAAAATTTTAATTATTTTGATGATAGATAAGTTATGGTTATTGATCTAGTATCGAGAGATATCTGTTAAGCATTCCACACACGCACGTTTCTGGTTTGTGAGTTGGTTTGTGGGATTTATTCGAGCTTTGTTTAAAGTCATTGCATTCTTAGAGGCATTGGCTTATTCATTTGGTTATGGTTATTCTGAGGGGATCAATTGCATTATCATTTAGTTGCATTCACGTAGTTGCATTCATGCATTAGGTTTGTTTTGTAGTTTTGAGTCTGTTTATGCTTGAGGACAAGCATCGATTCAAGTTTGGGGGTGTGATAAGTGGATTTTATATCCACTTGGAACGCTTTATTACAAGCTTAAATTGGTGTTTTGGACTCAAGTTGTTGGTATTTTGATGTGTTTTTGTGTTATTACATTCCAGGTATCAGTTATATGAAGAAAATATCTTTTAAAGGAAATATAATAAAAAGTGATCATAATTGGAAGCCAAGGCCATTGTCAAGTTGTAGAGAATCTCAATAGCTTCGCGTGGGCAATTGAATCGCCTAATTCTGACGAGTAGAACTCAAGTTATGGTCAAAACAAGATTTATCAGAAATTTTTTCAAACAGGCTCCAGGCGCCCGCCCGGAGAGCTGAGCGCCCGCCCGGAAAGCTGAGCGGCCGCCCAAGGCGCGGCTGGTCGCTGATTTCGCTGAAAAAGCCTTTTTTGAGTGGAATTTGACGATTTTAAGGGTCCAGGTCCACTAGGGGCGTATATATACTTAAAAAAAAGGTTTTCATCATCCGGGAAGATTGGGATACCAAGGAGAAGACCTAGAAGCACAGAACAACTCTGAAAAAGAATTTCTTGTTTTCAACTTGTGATTCTTTGAATTAGTTGTAACTTTGGATGCTTATTTTCGTTCTTGTTGAACCTAGATCTCGTTTATTCGTACTTTAATTATTATTCAGTTTATTAAGACCTTGTTTTATACCATGCTTTCATTGGAACCCATGGTGGTGATGAGTTCAATTATGGGCTAATCGTTATCATGATATTCTAGCGAATTTACTTATGGATTTCAATAGTTAATTTGTTTCGATATCTTGGTGTATGGTGATTGATTGATATCCTAGTATTGGTTGTGCTTATTCGTCTTATGTGCGTAGCTAACATATAAGATAGCGTGTTAATCTCTATTGAAGCGACAGTGAATATAGAGGTTTAGAACTTGTCATGCTAGCATAGGTTCATGTGTGTGTATGCATGATTAGTGGGTAACTCTAACCGTTTTACTTGCCCTATGTAATTAAGATAGATAACTTATGCTTAAACCATTATGTTGTCAAATTCTATAGATATATAGGGTCTCAATATAATTGGTGCCTATTCAGCTTCCATCTCTTTTGTGGATGTCCGGTAGAATGGTACTCGTGCAACGAAAGTTGGCGTTTATCAGTTTCGTGTTATCTGATTAGTGTCATCGCCATCACATGCTAATGTTAAGAATAATAAGGTTATTGAATGAAGTATTTAATGAAGTTAGAAGCCCATGTTTGTCATATATAGTAATTCAACCTCAATTCTCTTAGTTAATGTTATTTAGTATAATCTCTTAGTTAATAAAAACCCAATGTGTTATTTGTCTTAGCATTGAGCGATAACCATACATTGTTGCATAGGTGCATAAATTGAACTTAACCTAAACCAGTCTCTGTGGGAACGAATCTGATTTATATCTTATACTACTTGTGAACGCGTATACTTGCGTGAATATTAGCGCGTGTTTTCGCCCTAACAGTCATCTTCACTATCTGAATTTCCCAATAAGGTTTTTTCTAAGGCATCGGACCTTAGCAATTGATTAAGTTCTGAAGTAACCAACTCCACCTTTAAGCACTCCTCATTTTTTGTAGGAAATTTCATAGCATTGAACACATTAAAAGTTACATCCTGATCCAGCACTCGCATTGTGAGCTCACCCTTCTGCACATCTATCAAGGTTCGGCTAGTCGCCAAGAAAGGTCTTCCCAAGATTATGGGAATCTTCTTATCCTCCTCAAAATCAAGAATGACGAAATCAGCAGGGAAGATGAGTTTATCAACCTTTACCAAGACATCCACCACAATACCGCGCAAATATGTAATAGAACGGTCGGCCAACTGCAAGGTCTTATAAGTCGGTTTTGGATCAGGTAAGTCTAACTGCTTGAAGATTGACAAAGGCATCATATTGATGCTAGCTCCCAAGTCACATAAGCATTTGTCAAAGGACATTTTTCCGATAGTACACGGAATAGTGAAGCTTCCTGGATCTTTAAGCTTCGGAGGCAACTTCTATTGCAGCACAACACTACATTCCTCTGTGAGAGCGATAGTCTCTAAATCATCTAGCTTCACTTTCCGAGAAAGAATATATTTCATAAACTTTGCGTAACTAGGCATTTTCTCAAGAGCCTCAGCGAAAGGTATGTTGATATGAAGTTTCTTGAATACCTCCAGAAACTTCTCAAATTGCTTGTCTAGCTTTTTCTTCTGCAGCCGCTTAGGAAAAGGCGGTGGAGGATAGATCTATTTCTCCCCTGTATTACCCTCAGGAGGAGTGTGCTCAACAATAATCTTCCTTGGTTCCACTTCTACTTTCTGCTCCTCTACTTCTTTCTCATCCTCAGCTTCTTCAGTCAATGCTTAAATTTATTCGGGATTCATAACCTTTCCAGACCTCAAGGTGATTGCCTTTACCTGCTCCTTAGCTTCCTTTCTTCCTGGCACTTCAGTGTCACTAGGTAGTATACCAGGCTGACGATTTAGCAAGGTATTGGCAATTTTCCCAACTTAATTTTCCAAGGTCTTGATTGACACTAGCGATTTGATTAACCCCATGATTAGCCAAAGTATCCACCTTCATCGTCAAAGCCTTAAGTTGGGCAGCTATAGCAGTTGCTGCATCCAACTCCAGAATTCCTGCTACTTTTCCCTGAGTCAGTCTCTGGGAAGGATTCTGGTACTCATTAGCAGCCATCAGTTCAATAAGTTCATAAGCTTCATCATAGCTTTTAGCCCATAAGGCTCCTTCTGATGCTGCATCAAGCATGGGTCTAGAAGTAGCACCCAATCCATTGTAGAAATAGTTAATAATCATCCAATCAGGCATGCCATGGTATGGGTACTTCCTTAGAATCTTCTTATATCGATCCCAAGATTCACATAGAGATTCTCCAGTTTGCTGAGCAAACTGAGTAAGAGCATTCCTGATTGCAGCAGTCTTCTCTATAGGGAAGAATTTAGTGAGAAATTTTTGAGCAAGATCTTCCCAAGTGGCGATAGACCATGCTGGTAGAGAATGTAACCAGCACCTATCTTTGTCCCTCGGAGAGACTGGGAAGAGTCGATGCTTGATAGCATCTTCAGTCATATCATTGAACTTGAACGTGTCGCAGCTCTCAATGAAATCCCTGATGTCCATGTTGGGGTCTTCAGTAGGAGAACCCCCAAACTGAACTGAGTTCTATAGCATCTGAATCGTGCTTGACTTGATCTCAAAAGTGTTAGCTCTGATGGCTGGCCTGATGATGCTTGACTGAATGTCATTAATCTTATGCTGAGAATAGTCCATCAAAGCCTTAAGATTTTCTTTTTGATCACCCATCTCTACTAACACTGGTTCCTCGACTTTCTCTTCTTCTTCTACCTTCTTTTTTTCTTCAAAAACTTCCTTTCGAACCACCACAACTTCTTCCTCGGCTTTATCCAGTGTTCTCTTACGAGTACGCGAACGCTATGCATACGCCCTCGCTAGAGTACCTGAAATAAGACAAAGAAACAAATAAGTAACAATGTCCGAGTCAATGAACTTTAACGACCACTGATGGAAAATACATAAACTAAAAATTAACATTGCAGTCCTCGGCAGCGGTGCCAAAAACTTGTTAGTCGCTAAACATGCGCTAATATTACACGCAAGTATACGCGTTCGCAAGTAATATAGAATCTTTTCTAGTTCGTTCCCACATAGACTGGCTTGATTAACTAATTAATTTATGCACTTAAGCAACAATGTTTGGTTATTATTCAATGCTAAGACGATAACAAATTGAGGTTGTTTATAACTAAGAATTAAACTAACAATTATAACTAAGAGATTAAAGATGATTGAATTAATATATATGATAAACATGGGATTTTAACTTCATTAAATACTTCATTCAATAGCCTTTTTTGTTCTTAACCTTAGCATGCAATGGTGATGACACTAATCAGATAACACAAAACTGATAAATGCCAACTTTCGTTGCACGAGTCCCATACTACCAGACATCCACAAAAGAGATAGAAGTTGAATAGACACCAATTATATTGAGACCTTTTATGTCTATAGAATTTGACAACATAACGGTTTAAGCACAAGTTATCTATCTTGATTACATAGGGCAAGTAATATGGTTAAAATTACCTACGAATCATGCATAACAATAACACATGAACCTATGCTAGCATGGCAAGTTCTAAATCCTTAAATTCATTATCATTTCATTAAAGATTAACACACTATTTTATAAGTTTGCGACGCTCATAAGATGAATACGCACAACCAATGCTAGGTTATCATACAATCACCACACACTAAGGCATCAAAACAATTTAACTAAAGAAATCCATAAATAAATCTGTTAGAACCCCACGATAACGATTAGCCCAAAATCGGACTCATCATCAACGTGGATTCTGATGGAAGCATGGTATAACAAATATAGTCTTTATAAAGAATAAACAAAACCAAGTTAACACAAGAGTATAGGTTCAACAAAACAAGAAACGAGCATCCAAGATTATAACTCAAAACAAAGATTCACAAGAATAAACTAGATCATCTTCGCCTTTATTGAATTGTGCTATAGGTCTCTTGTCGTCTTCTCCTTGCGCTTTGATATGTCTCGGACTTAATTACATATGAAAAATGACCAAAAGTTATTTATATAGCAGCCCCATGCAATCCAGAAGTCCTCAAATTGTAATTATAATAGAATCAAGATTCTTTGATTTCGCACCAGCGCGGCCGCGCGCTATCACAGCGCGGGCACGCTGCCTTTCTGACATCCTAGCGCGACCACGCGCTTGACCAGCGCGGGTGCGCCGTACTTCTGGAAAAATTTCAGAATTTTTTCTTTTTCTCGCTGCTTTGAGCCGACTTTCCACGAGCTTTTATTCCAACACCACCTTGACACCAAATTAGCAGCAAAATAATGCTAATTCACCTGATCACCTAGATAATGCATGAAATGCAAAAATACTAGAAAACATGTTAAAACACTTAACAACTTGAGTACAAACGCATCAATTCAAAGCTTGTTAGAGAATTATAAAGTGTCATAAATGCCACTCAACATACCCCCAAACTTGAATCGATGCTTGTCCTCGAGCATAAACAGACTCAAAGAACAAGAACAAAAATGCATGAATGTAACTAATATGAATGCAACGATCCCAATAGAATAACTAAACCAATCAATGAGAAACATCTCAATAAATGCAGTTACTCACAAATAGATCAATCAAATCATACAAATCAACTTACAAACTAGAGACGTGCGTGTGTGCAAATGCTTACAGATATACTATCGCAACTAGATCAATAATCATGACTCACTGCTCAACAAGGCAATCGCAAGGTTATAAATAAAATAAAAAGCTAGACTCAAAATAACTTATAACAGTTCAATTCTTATATTGGAGTTTTATATGGATTC
Source organism: Apium graveolens (assembly GCF_009905375.1). Taxonomy (NCBI): domain Eukaryota; kingdom Viridiplantae; phylum Streptophyta; class Magnoliopsida; order Apiales; family Apiaceae; genus Apium; species Apium graveolens. The sequence continues at coordinate 143,099,211 of NC_133655.1, read as the reverse complement.
ATGCTTTTATTCAAACAAAATAAAACAAATATGTTTATTTGATCGTGCAATGAGTGAGGTCCACAAAAGACTTATACAATAGTACCCATGTAGCGAGCGTTAGGTTAGTGGATCCCAGACTATTAAAGCCTTAGGTCACAAGGAACAAAGTCCCCTAAGAACTTAATAACTCGAGTACTAAAGAGCCCACTCGTGATCAATTATACATAACACTTATTCTCTTTTTTTCTTTTTTTTTCTCTTTTTCTTACAATATCTGAATGAGTATGTTTCGCTCCATCTCATTCAACCCTAGACTACTCATATAAACATGAGCCGGCTACTAGCCATTTGACACCTAGCCACAACAACTATCACTGAAATCCAATTTTTCTCCAATTTCTAAAAATCCATGTTATTTTATTATTAAGAGAATATCCTAAATTTTAAATATAAACAAGTGATTAAACCTAGACAAACAAACAAACCATGATCATGATCAAGCACTCTAGCAACCTATAAGACTTAGTGAAATACAATTATCTCGAGCATGCAAACTAATTCGATAAGACTTAACATCACTAAATACGACATCACTACACTAATATCAATATCACAAGTCAACTGGAAAAATCATATAAGGGATCATGTTATAATGCAAATGCATGAACTATATGAACAAAGTATACATAAACTAAAAAATTAACACTACATGGCAAAATATGCAACTACATGAACTAAACTATCATGAATATGCAACTACATGCGACTCACACAAAACGTATTCCTTCAACTACTACCCCCAAACTTAAAATATTCACTGTCCTCAGTGAAGGTAATAGTAAGGAATTTAGGCATACCTAATCAGAATCAGACCCCTCACCCTCAACGGGTGGAGTGTCAGGTGTGTCCGGAGGTGGATACACGGAATTCTCACCAAAAACTGGCCACGGGATGTCAACACCGGTGGTTCTAAAAGCTCTAACCTGTAAACTCTGAAACCCTAATTTTTTCTCGAAATTTTTTTCTTGCAAATTCAACATGACTTCACCAGTTTCTTCGAAACCTTTTACCTGTGGTGGTGCAAAGTTTGTGAATAACAACTATTCTGCCATTTTGGATAACAACAGTGTGAATATCGATTTTCACATCTTTCAGGATTTTCTCAGATCCAGTGAGATTGGGTTTGCTCTTACAGCTCCACCCACAATCTCAGGTGACCAGGTACTCTCTATATGGAAAACTGGAGTTTATGATGATGGAGGTGAAAATGGAACTCCAAATCTTGTGTTTGAGTTTGACAACAAGAAAAGGTTTGTAACTCCTCAGACTGTAAGGGATGCTTTATAGTTACATGCTCACAGTTCCTACACTACTTTTGTGGGAGATACTAAAATGAAGAGGTTATTTACTGAGATAGGCTATGACAAGGACTTAAAAAACCTTGATCAGTTGAAGAGGAATGGGCTCAGGAAATATTGAAATTTCTTTATTGACTGCATCACAAAGGCCTTTAACAACAAATCTTCAAACTTTGATGCTCTTCCTATCATGACACAACAAACAAGGTACTCTCTAATTCATGGTGCAAATTAAGACTTTGGTAAAGTAGTTTTATCTTTTATAGGAGATAGATTAACTGCTGATAGGAAGACTGTATATTATGCTAAATTTTGTCAGTTAATCTTTAAGTTCTATTTCCCTGATACCCCTATCCCTACTAATCAAGTTGTGGTAGTATTTAAGCTTACAAAAAGGGCTTTTTCTGATCTTATCTCACAAGATGAGAAGAAGGATGATTTAGCTCCCTTGAGGTTTCCAGTGGTTGCTAGGAACTTGCTTCTTGCAAGGCTCCCTGTGACTTATGGTTTTCCCAACAGACAGAGTGCTAAGCTGCATGAAATCACCATTGGGAACCCCCTTGTAGCTCACCCCAGCACAATAACTTAAACACAACCCCAAACACAAACTCAACCTTAAACAGAAGCCACCTCAGGTGTCTCCCAAAAGACACCTGTTGTAAAAAGAAAAGAATAATTGGCTAAGAGGGCTACAAATCCTGATGTAGTAAAGCCAAAAGTTGATGCAACGCAAGTTCCTCATTCTTCTAAACCTTCAGAATCTATAAGGAAGAAACTTGTGCTTGCTGGACTAGAATCGGATTCAGATGAGGACAATGCTACCTTATCTTCTAAATTTCCAAACCTTTCATCTGATTCTTCTCCAAGACCATTTGTTCTACCAACTGAGGAGGGAACATCTACTGATGTTGTTGAAAGTTCCAGGAATACTGCAACTGGTACAAGCCCAAGGTCAAAGAAAAGGAAGCTGACCAAAGTCTACTATGCTCGAAATCCGCTTAAAATCAAGAAAAAATTTGCTAGAGGAGACACATGGGGCATTTACACCAAATCCTAATATTCAAGTAAATTCTGATACACCTGTGAATATATCTGATTCTCCAATAAAGCAGTAAAGCAGGAGAGCAAGGAAGATTTCCCATGAGCAAGTTCAGGAGACTATCAAGAGGCTACAAGGGAAAGGACTTTTCCCTGGATCAAGCACACAAGAAACTGTATCTCAAAGGGATACATCAGCTAAAACTGATCCAATCCCACAAGAACCTGTACTTCAAAGGAGTGCAACAGATATTGAAGAAGTTGAGCCTCTAAATGAAAATTCCACTCAAGAATAGCATGAAGCTGAAGCTGCCAAGATTCATGCAGAAGTCTCTCAGATCAAGGATTTCTGTAAGCGAATAGATCCTGAAAGATTCAGTCAGACAGTTGTTTTTAATTAAAAGCCTGCACAGGAGTCAAACACAGCAATTATGGAGAAGAGTACACAAGAACCTGGGTGTCAAAGTCATCCAGCAACTCCTGATTCTCCAGCCACACAAGAAGCATTGCATCAAAGTTGTAATGAAGGCTCAACTCTTACTGCCTTAACACTGGTAATAGATGTTGAAGGCAAAATTCATCCCTCACCACCATTTACGGATATCTTATCAGTACCTCCACTGAATGTCTGCAAAGAAGCTAAATCTTCTGATTCACAAGGTATAAATACTGATTTCACCTTATCGGCATTTATTTTAAATACTGGTTTTATATTATCAGCATTTATTTTTCAAGTTATAAATCATGTTGGTATGATTATATCTATATTTTATTTAAGGACTACCTCTAGTTGTAAGACCACAAACAAACTTTCTTTAGCCACCTCTTATTTCTGTAGGATTGTATATTTATCTGAGCCTTTTCTGTGAGTTGTGTGAAAATATTTAGAGAAAATCAGAATTAAAGAGAGGCGGGATCCTTCCTGGAAAAAGGAGAGGTAGATGAGTGTCAAGATTTAGTAATCCTTGTGAGGAAACTCTAACTATTAAAATTTATGAGATGTGTGGTGTGAGGAGTAGCGAGACTACTTTAAAAGAATATAGAGATTAAGTGCTCCTTGTTACATTTTGCAGGTGCACAGAGTATAAAAGAAATAGCTCTTGAACAACAATCTGTAGACCCTCGGTTAAACTCTGATGTACCAAGTGCTGATAATCTCCCTGCAGGTTTAAGTACTGATACTTTCCTGCAGTCCACTCACTCTACTATTCCATCACTTGTTATTCTCCCTGTTATTGCTGAAGATGTAGTAGCACAACAATCCATTCATGAAGATCTATTCACTACAGGATCACCACAGCACTACATAGGTACTGAAGTTCTGGAGGTACATCATGAAGCTCCAGTTCATATGTCTATAATTCTTGATGATGTGGAGCTAAATGCAGATTGTATGGAAGTTTCTGAGGCAGCTGGTTCTCATACAACCCCAATTTCTGATTCAATATTAAATGTTGAAGCTGGTGTTGAAGTTCAGCGGATAGTATCAGTTTCAGCTGTTGATGAAGGATCTGCCCATGAGACAGAATCTAATGATGGTGAAGATGTCAATACTTCTAATCTGAATGACATTATAGATCCTGAGGATGATCTATTCTTCCCTGAAGATATGCCTAAACATGTGAGGAAACAGAAGCTGAAGGAGCTAGATGCTCAGAAGAAGCAGGAATTCTTTGACAAGATCTGGAATGAAAAATGGAAGGATGCTGAGTATCCTATATCCCAGAACTATGTTGTCAATCATCTGGATACGGCTAAAAAGATCATTCAGAATCTTGATATGTTTAATCATCTGAAAGCATCTATTCTATTGGTAAGATCTCTACATTCTGCTCAGAAATCCACCACTTCTCAAATCAATCAAATCAAAGAATCTTTCCTTGCTACAAAGTTGACTACTCATCAGGATATACAGAAACAGATTGGACCAATTCTTGAAAGACAAACTAAGATTTAAGCCAATCAGGCTAGATTGGAAGCTAAACAAGGCCAAATGTCTGGACAACTTGATAAGGTTTAAAATTCAATGGAGTTGATTTTTTCTATACTTCTTGGTGATGATGCCAAAAAGGGGGAGAAGATTACTAAATCTAAATACAAACAGCTGACTTTGAAAGGAGCTGATGACACAAATCCTGATGGTGGAGATAAGGGAGGAATGAAGGAGATTTTGAAGAGGAGAGGAGAAGATCTAGTTGGGATTAGTGGATCATCAAAAGCCACTAGAACTCAATCTAGACAAGGTGGAGGAAGCAGGAGAAGTGAGAAGATTGTTCAACACTCAAAAAAACTGACTGTGACTACAACAACTCAACAAACTCTGAAAGTCATAATTGCTGATGATGACCAAGGCATTCTAGATATAGAAGCTGGTGCAGAAGCAAGTTAGTATTTACAGACTTTGAAAGTTAAAGGGAAAAAGATAACTCTGTTCTAAAGGACACAAAGATTCAAGAATTTGACTCTGAGATGAGTAGAAGAATATTTGAGAAAGAGAACCCGGGAGTTGATCAAGAAAAATTAAGGCATATGGAGGAAGAGTTCAAGAATTCTATGAAGACAATAAATGTTAATTCTGTTGTTATCTCACAAGATCCTTATGAAGATGATCCTTCTAATAGACCTACAAAAGGGGTAGTTATAAGGGAGATAAGTCAAGCAGATGCTAAAAGACCTCTAAGATCTCAAGCTATCTTAACTGCTGATAGGAGTTATAAGGGGAAGAAGAAGATGGGAGAGAAGTCTGAGCTTCCAAAGCTTAAAGCCAAAGTTGTCGCTAAGAGGAAATCAGTATCTAAGACACTTAAATCACAAATAATGATCGATCCAATCTATACAGTTGCTCAATCTTTTAATACTGACGAAATTGTTGAAGAAGAAATCAGTCAGGCTAAACAAAGACGAAAGATTCATAGAGCTGACTGGGCTGATAAACTCAAATTAACCTCTAACTTTGCTCAATTTAATGAAAAAGCAAATCTTGATGTTCAACCAATAACAACCTCTGATACTACTCATGTTGTTGATTCTTCAAACCTAATTCAAGCTAAAATAACAAATCCTGATTCAGAGAACTTAAACTCTGATAAGTCGGTGTTTACTTCAGAAGAGAAGAAGAAGTTGTTATGGGGAAACAAGGAGCCTGCACCTAGAAGAGATTCCTATGAAATATTAAAGAAAATTTATAGTGGGAGTTCTCATGCTAGAAAACTTGGAATCGCAAGTGGTCTGGGAAGGTTAGGTGCTGATCCATCTGTTGCTGATATTTTGATTCTAAGGAAGCATGCAAATTTGACAGAAATAAGAGACAATGTAATGTTTGAAGACTTGCAGAAGATCATATCAGTTCAAATTGTTATTGATCTTGTTGGAGAAAAACTTATCTATTTTCTGGAGTCTGGGAGAAGATTGAGGTTGACTCAAGAACAGATGAAAGACAAACCATGGTAGGAGTTAGAACTTGTTGCTACCATTCTTATGGTAACTAACCCTATAACTGCTAGATGGTCTACATTTCTGAAGAATCAAATATAGTTGAAGTAGAGAGGAATGAGATACAAATCAAACTGCATTCCAAAGTACATTGATGAAATAGAATATCCTGTTGATATGCCCATTGGAGGAGAAAAGGTAGTTAAATCTCTGGGAAGAGAAGTTCTGTCTTTCAATCCAAATGGAAAGAGACTTGGATTTATGGAACTAGATGATCTTTCACCTAGAAATTCAAAGCTATATGATCTCAGGGAAGCTATCTATCAGAATGATGAATTCACAGATGAGCTGAAAGATATCAAGCAGAGGATGCAATGGTACTTGGATGTTATGGAAGAAAATCTCTTAATCAAGTTCCTTGAAGAAGTTGAAGACTGTGTTAGAGTTCAGGAATGCAGAATAAAGTCTGATAATCATTGTTTGTAAGATTGTATATGCTTATTTAATTTTTGCATTTAGATAGTTTTGACATCATCAATTAGAACTTGTACATAATTACATAATGCACAAGTTGGGGGAGATTGTTATATATAATTGATGATATCTGGATATAAACTATCAGAGTTTATTATCAGGATTTAATATCAGTATTTACTGAAAGTGACGTCATCAGTACTTGTCTATCAATACTTGATGATCAGCATTTGATGTCATCGAGACTTAGTCACATCAGTAGATATTTAAGAAGGAAAAGGATTGTAGAATTCAAGGCGGTGAAAGACTTTATTTCAGAAACAATCATACATTGATATGTATTAGGTTTCCTTATTATAATAGAATATGATTCCTTATTGATTGTGTAACTGTGCACTATATAAGCACAAATTAGGTTTACTCTATATGAGTTATGAATTGTTATATCTTTCATATAACCTAGCGGCTCTTAAGGATAATTGTTCATCCTTTGGGAGAGTACTTTTAGAATCAGTTTTTATCTGTTAATATAAAAAATGTTGATTCTGTTGAGCTTTATCGATTGGTTTGCATAAAATGTATTCACCCCCCCTCTACAGTTGATTACGAGCCTAACAACAGGTGATAAAACCCTGTTATCACAGTTTGAGAAGATGGTTGGCTCTTTGGTGACCTTTGGAGACAACAACAAGGGATTCACAATGGGATATGGCAGTTTGATTTATGGAAATATTGTCATTCAAAATATGGCACTGGTTGGAGGTCTTGAAGTTAATCTTCTAAGTGTTAGTCAATTTACAAATAAAGGTTTTAGAGTTACATTTGACAAAAAAGATTGCTCAATTACAAACAAAAATATTGGTGAAATTGCTCTCAAAGAAGTAAGAAAAGGAAGCATGTTTGTTGTAGACAAGAACTCAACAAGCAAGGACAAAGTGTGTTGCTTCTACACTAAGGCATCAAGTGAACAAAGTAGACTTTGGCACAAAAAACTCTCTCACCTAAACTTTAAAGCAATCAACACTCTGGTAAAAAGAGAATTGGTGAGGAACATGCCAGCCTTGGAGTTTGTTTAAGATAAAGTTTATGAAGCTTGTCAGAAAGGAAAAATAAAAAGACCGAGTCACAAAAGCAAGTCTGTGAACTCTATTAATGCTCCTCTACAACTTATCCACATGGATTTGTTTGGTCCTATGAATGTCATGTCCATCTCTAAGAAGAGATATGCACTGGTAATGATAAATGACTACTCAAGGTACATTTGGGTGGAATTTATGTAATCTGAAAATGAAACTCCACATATTATCATTGAGCACATAAAGAAGATTGAGAAACAGGCTGAATATGATAATTTTGTAAAAATATTGAGAAGTAACAATGGTACTGAGTTCATAAATTTCATATTAAATGATTTTTGTAAAGAAAAAGACATCACTCAAGAGTTCTTATCTCCAATAACACCTTAACAAAATTGTGTGGTTAAAATAAAGAATAGAACTCTGGTTGAAGCTGCAAGGACAATATTGCAGGATGCCAAGTTGCCAACTAGCTTTTGGGAGAAAGTTGTTAACACAACATGTTATACTCATAATAGATATTCGATGAATAAAAGCATTGGAAAGTCACCTTACTAATCATTTCTAAGAAGAAGCCTACCGTTAAACATCTTCATGTGTTTGGAAGCAAATGCTTTGTGTTAAAAGATGACTCTGAATATGTTGGGAAGCAAATGTTTAAGTAAATAAAATTAAGAAAACACATTCACCCCTCATATGCATTTCATACCCAACAAGCTGTATCTGATCAATCTGAAATTAAATAAATTAGATCCTGGAAGTATGAGTGCACAAAAACTTAACAGTATCAAGATCCCTATCTTTGACAAAGTAAACTATACTCTATGGAAGAAGAAGATGATGTTGTTTATCATAATAGATCATCCACCATATCTTGAAATTCTCAAGCATAGGCCCTTCATTCCTATGATAAGGGTACCTGAATCAACTGAATGTGATATAGTCATTCCAGGTCATTATGCTCCTATAGATCCATCTACATACACTGAAGCAGAAAAGGAGAAAGTTTTACTTGACAGTAGCTTGCGACTCATTCTAATTAAATTTCTTGATAATATCATGTATAACAACATTATCAACTGTGAGTCAGCCAAGCAAATATTGGAGAAGATGGAGATTATGTGTGAAGGTATCGAGGAGGTGAGGTCAAACCAGATAAGAAGTCTAATCTCACAATATGAGGATTTAATGGCTAAACCTAAAGAAGGCATTAGTGAGGTTTTTGAAAGGTTCAACAAATTGATAAATGACTAGCAGCTGCATGACAAGTTCTATGAAGCTGAGGTGGTCAACCTGAAATTCTTGCTCACTCTTCCTGACCATTTAGAATAAAATATCTTTGCAATAAGAGAAGGGAGAAATCTAGAGAGAATAACTTTGGAAGTATTATATGGTATTCTTAAGACCTATGAGCTGGAGATGATGCAGAAAAAATCATTAAAGCTAAGTCAAGGACATGTTGTGCATTTGTCAAGTGCCTTGTTAGATATTGATCAAAAAATAATTGAAAATGAAACTGAATCTCAGACTCACGTTATACAACCTGTTGAGCAGAAGAACAAGGAACCTCAAAAACAAGTCATTCTGAAGTTGGAAGAGGATGAGTATTACACCCTTGATGAGTTAGACGAAATGGACCAGTCTATGGCCAACCTGGCAAAGAAGTTTTCAAACATAAGAGTCAAAAAGCCCAGGTATTTTAAGGGTAAAGGGCAAATATCCTACAACAACTGAAAGGGAAAACCTCAGACAAATACAACTGGCAAAGATGACTATAAATCAGGATCTGTGGAAAAATCTAAAATTAGATGCTATAACTGTGATGAGCTTGGCCAATTTGCCACAGAATCCAGAAAGCTAAAGAAGGTAAAGAACGATAAGGCATATTTGAAGTTTAAGGCTAAGTATGAAGCATTTCTGAAGAAGTAATAAGGAAAAACTTATATCGCTGAGGGAAAGAGTTGAGATGACATAGATGATGAAGATGATAGTGAAGAATATGGAAACTATGCTCTCATGCATTGAAGGAAGGAGAATCATCTGCATCAAAGTCTGAGGTACCTATCCTTACCACAATTTATTTGAATGCCTCACAATATAAGTATGGAAAAATTTTACATTCACACAAGCATGGTGGTTGCAACTGAGAAAATGAATAGACTATCAAAAGTCAATGAGAAACTGGAAATTGAGAAACAAGAACTAAAGCTGCAGCTTGTGAGCCTAGAGTCATTTAGGTAAGAAAATGAATATCCTAAAAATAAGATGAAATGTGCATAAGAGATAGAAGTTGTACATAGAGATAAAATTGAGAAAAATGACCTTAAGCTTAAGTCATATAAAAATACTTCTGAACTAGTTGGTCAATATCATGAAAAGAATAAACCATGTGCTAACATAGCATTTTCAAGATCCGTGAGGAACTGAAACTGACGTTGCTATGGTCTTCCACTTTCATGATGAAATCGCTATGCGATTTTCTCGAATTAGCATGAGGAAGGGAGACCCCTTCTTTTTATCATATCAAAGGGTTTGTGCCTTATAATAAACTAGATTAATAAGGCGTGCTTCGCAGCGGATTTATAAATGTGTTTTTTTTAAAGACAATGAAAAAATTACTAGAATAATATTATTATTATTTTGAATTTTTCATTATATGTTGGTCATTTGGGATCTTTTATATTTTAAAATTTAAGAAAATCAGAAAAAAAAATATTGAGACAATATGAAAAACGCCACCTCGCCGCATTAAGAAAAATTTTAAAAATAAATATTAAAAATGTTATATAAAATTATTGGAAACAAATTTTGAAAATAAAATATAGATAGACAATAAAGTAAATTATTTGCATAAAAAGGTTTAATTATATTAATTTGTTTAATATTTATTAGGCCGACACTTATTATAATAAATTTGTATACGCTAATACATTATATTTAATAAATTTATATTTTCCAAACTACGTTTTGATACATACGTTTTGATACATTCTAAGATATTTAAATGGAGTTCTAGAATATGCATAATAATTATTATAATAGGTAAAATATATAAAAAAAATTGAATCATGTCGATCGATTTCTATAATTATTGAAAATTGTTAATAAATGAAAATTTAACTTCATATATCTTATGATTTATTTTAATGTTAAAAATTGTAAAAAAAAATGTGGCTTATGATGGGTTAATTGGCCTTTAGTTGTGTTCCGTGTTCACCAATTACCAACACCTTAACCAACACCTGAAACACAATTTCTTCAATAAATAAATAAATAAAATAGTACAGAGGACAAACTGTATCATACAAAATTTGAAAACTAACCTCTACTCGGTGATTATTATTCGGATAGATTTTGAAAGAAATCTATACTATTGTAGATGACACATTAAAAATTTGTTTAGTAGGTCGGTCATTCTAATTCAAATTGATATTGAAGTCAATTTGCTCTACTAATTTAAATTATAATTTATTTTGAACTATCTATTATTATATTTAATATTAAAGTCAAGTTTTTTACAAATTTAAATTCTAACTCATATTGATGTCTATATTATTCATATTGATACCGAAGTCAACTTATGCTACTAATTTAATTAATTTGTATAACAATCTTTATTAAACAAATAATTTATATATTACATAGATATTATAGATATCTATATCTATACTATCAAAAGTTAATTTATCAAAATATAATTCGGCTAGCTGAAATAAAATTATATAAATTATTTTTTCGGATTAAAACAAAATTATCATATTAAATTGGGCATAAAAATTTAAAATCAAACTAAAAATAATTAGTTAGATTTTGTCGGTGTAATTAGCCTCGGGTTAAAACACAATAACGTAAACTATTAATTCGGGATAAAATGAAATTAATATCAAACTAAGTATAATTCATATATTATTGATCCAAACTATATCGTTCAATAAGTATCATTGTCTTTTTCAAATATCCGTTATTAAAAAATTCATGAACATATATGAGTATTTTATATATTAATCATGGAATCATATCATTTAAAAAATTTATTGAGCAAATTTAAAATTTTAATTCAAATTAAATTTTTAAAAAGAAATATATAATATTAAAAAAAAAGATTCATGCATCGCACGTGTTTTAAGATAAAAAAGATTAATAAGTATGAATTCAAAAGTGAAAAATACGTTATTAAAAAAATAAATTCAAAAGTGAAAAATACGTATATGATATGGTGCAGATTTTCAATCATTATATAGATGATCAATTCTTGTAGAAAAAGTTATTTTAATCAAATAAGGTTCGGATGGTTTGAGTTCTTAAAGAAGAAGTTTCTTGCAGTGCGAGAAGCTGTATAAATTTTAGCATAATAAATTTTGGAGAATACAAGATATTGTAGTTTTTGAAATTTATTAATTCAAAAAATTGAGAAAAACAGAAAATTAGAATGAGGTGATTTGAGGGGCGCCACATAAACACCGCCTTCTTATTCTTTATATAAGTACTAGTCGATAAAGCCGCGGCGCTAAAAAAATATTTTTGAAAAATTTCACATGAAGATTATTTAAGAAAAATATAAACTATAATAAATAAAAAATTAATTATTCATAATTATTGACCATTTTGTGTCATGTTTTGTTAGGTCGACACCCGTTATAATATACATAATAAAGCAAAACTGCGTACATAATTTTTTATGATACCAATTTATATCACGTTTTCTAAAGTCAATAATAATTGTAGTAATTGTGATGTTTTGTTAGCCTAACGCACGTTATAATAAAAAAAGAGTAATTAGATAAATTCTAATATGAACTAATATTATAATTTAGATAAAAATTAGTTTGAGCCGCTCTGGAGTCAAAAATAATAATTAAAATTTATTATGATTCCGATAAATTAGTTTGAGCCACCCTCCCGTCAAACACAATACTAAAAAATATTAAAATTTAGATAAGATTTAGTTTGAGACGCCTACCCATCAAACACTATACTAATAAAATAAAATTTTATAATTTAGATAAAATTAGTTTGATCTGCCTACCATCAAATACAATACTATTAAAAAAATTATTATAATTTAGATAAAATTTAGTTTGAGCCGTTCTGTTGTCAAATACAATACTAATAAAAAATTATTACACTTTAGACAAAAAATATTTAAATATTGAAACAATAAATGAATGCAAACCCTTACAAATAAAGAATATTGTGTTAAATATCTTTATATACACTCGCGAGCCGACGGCCTGCAAAATTTTGAAAAAAAAAACATTATAATAAACAATATTAATTAAGATTTGTACATGGAGGGTCTATGGACTATTTGCATGCAGAGAATGGTGGGTCCCTCCTGACTTTTTTTTCACGCAGATAATTGTTAAAATATCATATATTTTCGAAAACTTTTCATTTATATATAGTTGTTGTAATTTATTTGTTTAAAAAATATTATATGAAGTTTAATTTGATTTAAATTTGAATTTTATAGGCCACTTGCATAGTATACACTATTTGGGCCATATCTGAAATTCTAGAAGTCTGATTTTGACCATTAAACAGCCCACGAAAAGCTTGTGAGAAAAATTTTAATTTAGAAGTAGCTTTGAATTTAAAATCCAGTCGAATCACCTCTGAATTTGAGTCAAAAAGTCAACTACAAAATTTCACTTTCTCAGAATTCCGTTCTAATTGGTAATAAATATTATAAATCAGATTATGTGCTTTAGGTCCTAAATTTTAGGTAAGGAAAGACCTATAATAATTAAAATTTATTTTAACATATTCAAAATAGAAAAAAAAAATTACTATTAACATATTTGAAATGGAAAAAACTTATAATAATTAAAACTTATTTTAACTTATTCGAGATAGAATAGAAAAATAAGTTGATATTAACATATTCAAAATAGAAAAGAGCTCCATGTCTTTTTCATTATATCTCCTTCATACCTACAATAAAATATTAATATTTATTAAATAAAAATCCAAATTAGTGTAAAATAAAAAAATCAATATTATATCAAGATAAAGTGCATACCCATTTGTTCAAAAAAAACCCAAAAAAAGTACGTACCCATTTGTTAGTGTAGAAGTGTAGATGAGTTATAAAGAAGAAGCCTTGCAAGTAATGAATAAATTTAGATTTAGTTGTTTCTCGAAGCATAAGGGTTGGGAAACATTATAATGAAACCCATATCCAAACTTGTAGATGTTATTATACATATAGCTTAAAATAAATTACATTCTCTAATATATATCAGCATAGATTTTAACTAACCTTCAAATTGAGCTATTGCACCACCGAAACATCTATATAGAAACAAATTTATAGATAATAAACATATTTATGTTCATATATGTAAGTCCCTTATCATTTTAAAAAAAAGTAATTTCCTGTACCTGCAAAACGAAAAAACAAAAAGTTAATAAAAATATTGAAAGAATCATCAATCAACCAAAAGATTTTTTAAAACCTATTTATGTCCATATATATATATAGGATCTTAATAAAACTTTATTCTTGAATTGAATAGAATTTTAATTAAATTATATTTCTATATAAACTTGAATTTTATTTCTACTTCTATACGAATTTGGATTTTATTTTCTAAAATATAGGAGCTAAATAAGGATATTTTGTGACGCACTCAATCTCGGGGCTAGGAAAAGAGGATCCACACACCTTTAATCTACTAATTAAATAAAAATAAACCCCGATTAGCTACTAACAGGATCAAACAGGATAAAGTATGAGACAAGATTACAACTACCAACCATAAAATATAACTTACAACCCCAAAATAAATCCAAATAAACATAGTCGACCCCGGCTTGGAACCGACAGATAACCCATTGTATCTTTACAACTCTCTGGCTAAGCGCTTGCTCACTCAAAAACATTACTACCTGCTCTGGCAACCGGAAGCCCTCAACACGATAGGGACCACCAGGTACGCTCTTACGAGCAGTGCGCCAAAGTCTGGCCATCTTCTTGCTTAAATGCCATGTTAGATTAAAACAAAACATATGAGTATAAAACTCAGCAAGTAACTAAACAGCAGTTCTACGATATAAAATCCACAATATACTTTACTAATTTCAGGGCATTCTACTTTATCAATTCTAGGTGGCAGATTTCTATTTTTAGGTTATGCAAAGGGGCTATGAAGAAGATTTTTGGGCTTTCAAGGAACAAGGCTCAAGGCAGGGTGAAAGCCGACATTTATCACAAATCATTAACAGGATCACAAATGATCTTTCGAATGGAAAGCGACAATCTTTTCATTATAAAGAATCAATTATATGATCAACAGAATTAAAAATCAGGGTTCACGAGCTATAAGCTTCACAATATCACAATCAACTCTTTTCAAAGCAACATAAACCATTTTCATTTTCAAATAATCAATTACTGAGTAGGAAGTTTTAATTCCTTTTTAAAATCAATATGGAACCCTTGATTGGACCACTTTATCTTTCATTTCATAATAATAATACGGGTGATCAGCCCGTACCGACCTCCATCCGGTCTTTAAGGTACCAATGGCATAATTTCAGCCTTAAACTGGACTAGCCCCGCTAGCCTCTTACTATGACTGGACTAGTCCCACTAGCCTATTACGTCCCAATCCAATCCATCAGGAATTATTTGGAAAACCCTGAGTTGGAAAAAGGTAGGTTTTCTAAATTCATTTTATCATTACCAAGAATATGAAATCATTCAGACTCTTTCAAGTCGAAACTCTTTCTTAAATTCAATTTCGAGAATTTAAAGTTAAGGGAATGAATCAGGAATAAGTAAGGTTCAATTCTAAGGATCTTGATCAATGATAACATAGTACTCAAGTTAGGGAAACCAAAACCATTTCAAGGATCAATAAGGAATAGGGTAAACAAGGAATGAAGCATCATTACAAGGGGTTCGTAAATGTACTTATAGTGTTTATAACAGTTCATGGTATAACAAATAAGTAGAACAGGAAAAAGAGTTACCAAATGGGTGGAATCAATAAGCTTATCAATAACAATTTCACAGAATCAAAGACAGGGTATCTCAAATCAATAACAGGGGTTTATTACTTTAACAGTTCAATACTCTACATGGCATGAACAATATCCTCTCTATAACCATTTACACAAGTAATTAGAGTTACTTGCCTGAATTCGCTTTCCTGAAGGTTGAACTACTGCCACCTAGTATACCTTTCCCTTTCCTAGCCTAAATGTCCTCACGCTCTGAATCTACAATCAAAACCAAAATCTTAATCAGTTTCTCAACTCTCGTTCCCAGAACGTTCACTCAATACGATAGCTCGATTATACTCTTGACTCGAACTATACGAGTATAGTTAATACACACATACACATAGTACATAACACATTCCTTTTTTCAAAACCTTTATACCTGTATATACTCAATAATCAACTTATACTCGCTTAACCTTGACTATTCTTCAAATCAAATGATTATAACTCATACGAGTACACGATTCATACACAACTAAATCTTTACGACCATAACTATCACTTATAGCTTTTAAAATCAATCAACTTAGTTCCCTTTTCTATTATTCCTTAATTCGAACCACATACCACAATCAAACAATCAAATCCATAGATATTCACACATACACACCCAATCAATTTTTGATTACCATAAATCAAGTTTTAATTCTAAGTTCATATGGCCTATTCGGACTTACTGCAAATTCCAACTACAAAATCAATCAATTTCCACTTTAGCTCACATAAACATATAGCACATTTAAAAACCTTTAAAAGAATCACTTTCCTTTATTTTAACATCAAAATTCGAACCATAACCATATATATATATATATATACAATCAAATTTCTCAAAAATTACCTCATACAACTTTAGTTCTAGCATAATCCAACATTTAAACTAACATCATTTTCTTTATTAACAAAATTCGAACCAAATTATATGTATGCTTTTATGCAATTCAAATTCATTTCTTAATTAAATCAAACACTCATTTTAATCACAATTTCGAATTACTCATTAAAACACCGCTTAGTGACTAAATCCCTAATCGAACTTTCCAATTAACATACATGCATTCACTTGGCATCAAACCAATCCCTTTATACTCATTTTTCATTCGGCTATAACCATAAATCATATTTCAAAAATCAAACAATGACATGCATCACTAATTCCTCTTTTAAATCAACATGCAATCTCAATTCTTGCTAATTAACTTAGTTTATACCAAGAATCAAGTCACAAAATCCCATACCATTTCATTAGTATAAAACCCGAACCAAATCTTAGCATGCAACAACAATTTCACTTCTTTTAAACCACTAACCAATCTAATTTCTCACTATTATTCAAAAATAACAATCCACAATCACTTTATTCAACAAAAATCAAATCAATAACTTCGAAGATCAAAACCATTCGGTTTTTAGACAATCACCACATGCAAGTACCGAAACTAAGTTTTAAGTGTATTAGAGCTCAGTAATTACATCATCACTCACCACTGGTTCACCGGAGTTCATCACCGATGGCGGTGGCTTCACGGTGGTGCCCTCATTCGAGTGTGTCCAACCACGAAACCCCCGTTTTTCCATTAATTCCTCAAAATAACTAACATGCACATCTCATATATCATTCATTTTCAAAGAATCATGCTTAAACAAGATGATATCAACAAGAACAACAAGAACTGAGAGGTTCTCGGGTGAACACACACACACATCGAGCACACACAACACACACACATACCTACATGCAAGTGGATATACACACATGCACACTCTTCTATCTACATATCTGTGTTTATCAAGAGGATTTGGGAAGGATTGGTGAGATTTAGCAAAGGAAAAAGAGATATACCGAGAGAGAGAGAGAGAGAGAGAGAGAGAGAGAGAGAGAGAGAGAGAGAGAGAGAGAGAGAGAGAGAGAGAGAAGAAAGCCGAGAGGGAGAGAGAATGAGAAAGAAAGAGAGAGAGAGCCACGGAAAGAAAGAAAGAAAAAAGGGGGGGGAGAAATGAGCTTATATATAATAATGGGCAAGGGTTGTTTGGTAATTTACTAATCCTTTCTTTTGGTTAATTTATTCTCTCTTTTTACTCCAATAAAATAAAAATTGAATATTAAATATATCCCTCTCAGAAAGTTGAAAATTATTGCGAATGACAACTTTAAGACGTAGATCTCGAAATTAGCTTTCCAACCATTACTCATAATAGACGTTTGAGCGTACGGTTGATTTTATATGATTTTTACAAGTTTGTGCCAATAATAGCATTTTATCACATAAAAATCATTTTAAAAACAACGATCATGAAATAAATCAGTCTAACATTTTTAGAAAGTCTCTAGGTCTATTTCGAAGATAACAAAACAAATCTCATGCTTTTACCTTACTTAGAAAATTTTATAAAAATATACAAAGGTTAAATAAACCTTATTTATATCAAGTAATTCCTTTAAAAAAAATATCACAGATCACGTAATCACGCATACAGACAAGCAAGCACGTATACTCACACATCACAACTTATGTCTGATCATAAAATTTCCCTTTTTATCATTATTCCTCTTTTCGCGTACCGGGTCACGTTCAGCCTGACGGCCCGACGTTCAGCGTTTCAATTACGCTTCACAATATCATTACCGACCAACACGTCACTTAGAACACAATACTTTATTTAAACATTCATTTCACATAATAACACATATTTCACATTTTAAACACTTTAATCCCTTTTTAGGACGGGTTCCGTTTTACCTGACGGCCCATTAACACAGCTTAACTCCTAAACTGACTCTTTAAATTGGAACGCTTCTTTCTACGCTCCTAGATATTTATATACCATAAAGACAATTAATCAACACCTTAATCACATGATTTATAATCACATCACATAAATCATACTTTATTGACTTAATTATGTCGCAAAATTCTCAGTCGTCACATATTTTCTATTCTATATAAATTTGGATTTTAATTTATTTATCCTTTTATACGAACTTAGATTTTATTTTCTAAAATATAGGATCTAAATAAGGAATTTTTATTTTTTTGAATTAAAATTTAGGAGCTCTAAAGAAAAGATAAATATGATTGAAGTTATTTTTGAGGTCCCGAGGTTTCCTTTTATATATATATAAAAAATAGGTTACTAAACCGCGTTTCGCAGCGGCTATATAAAATGTCTTCTTAAATATTAAAATATAAGTTATCTAAAAAAATTTGGAAAACATTATCTATAATATCTGGAAAACATTATCTATATATACTTCACCTCTCTCTATGATGTTTCTGTTAATGTATCATGCAATGATTCTGCATCATATACTAACATGTGATCTAGCCAAATTTATGTAATTACTTCTTTAATCATTCTTTTATTGTATTTCACATTATGCATGAAAGTAGAGCTTCTGTATGGAACTCAGAGCAGGGTTCTGATAAAAGCAGCAAACAAAGCATGAATCTGATCTTGTTCTATCCTTACAAAAATTAAAACTTAAGTTGACTGCCATAACTATTATTATAACAGTTTAAAATTTTAGATTGGATAGTATCAAATACCATGTAGCCAGAGATTGACGGGTGCACATCATCAAAATACATCAATATGGGTTCCTGTGTCAAGACAAAAAAAAAAATCAATAAAAACAATAAACACGCATTGTTGAAAGATGAATACAAAACTATAAAATAGAGGCATGTGACTGTGATATGAAAATACTTTGATGCATGCGGTCATATTGGAGCTTCATAGATGAAAATCTGAATATATGGATGCAAAGAAGATAAAGACTTTATATACAACTATACTTGATCAAATCTGATTATGTTTATAATTTGTAATATGTAAGATCCAATGTAATAAAAAGAATCTTCATATCCTATCCAAAATATACAAGGTTTCAATTTGAATAATTGATTTAATTATATAAAAAGAGGGGTTCTACTTACGGGGATATATATATAGGGCGCCCTTCCACGGCCCCGGTGATTCTAGCAACCACGCATTGAGGTATTGCGGCAGCCCCCGCAATGCTACAATCATACTTGCAATACTCCATTCATACATTTCAGTTACTATCTTCGGTTTTTTATTTTTTTCATTAAAACTAATATTTTAATTATTTTTCCGATTATATATCTAATTTATTTTCAAATTTTTAACTCATTATATAATTGATATTAAATGGGAAGTAGTAATAAAATTAGAAAATATAGAACAAATGGTTATTAAAATTAATTATATATTTTCTAACTCTGTTATTATCGAAAAAAATATTAATTCATTAAAATATGATTTTTTGTTATTTTAGAAATTAAATAAAAACAGGTCTCCTGCCGCATTGTTTCATTGCGGCATACCTCCTGCAATGTCCAATTGCGGGAGGTACTTGTCGCAATGAAACAATGCGGGGCACCCGGTGGTTACTACAACCACCCGGGGTTGTAGTATATATATATATATATATATATATATATATATATATATATATATATATATATATATATATACTATTTGACAAAGCCGCGCTGTGCAGCGGCCCTAAAAAAATCTTAAAAAATTTAATAGGAAGATTATTTATGAAAAACATGAACTGTAATTAAAAATTATAATTATTCATAATTATTGCCCATTTTGTGTCATACTTTGTTAGGCCGACACATGTTGTAATATATATAGGGGGTTGTTCCAATAAAAACCAATCTAGAATAGAAACTAGAAACCAAATAATTTTTTTTCAAAAATTACTTGGAAATATAACACATGGTATGAAAATCGGTCGTTGAGAGATGTAAAAAAATACAGTGAAATCAGATTTTATAAAAACTTACGGCTTGACGGAAAAAATCAAATTAAAAAGGGAGGGGAAAAGTGTGGGAGGGTGAGTAGTAGGGTGGGTTATTTAAGACCCGGCAAATCGTTCATGTCGTATACTTTCGTGTCGTGTATTTTCGTATACTCGAAGGTAAAACACAAAACCAACATGTTTAAGTTTCGTGTACTTTCGTATTCGTGTACTTTCGTTTCGTGTTGTGTTTTTTGTGTAAAATTGAATATTAATATTAATTAAAAGAAATAAATTAATTAATTAAAATATAAGTTTTTAGGTAAAAATTTTATGAAATATATTAAAAATATATATTTAGGTTACATTTATATAGATATTATAAAATTAAATAATTATTTTAAAAATAAATATGCATATATCTATTATAAATATACATATATACATTAAAAATATTAATATTTAATTATAATATTTATTTATGTCGTATACATTGTGTCGTGTCGTGTACTCGAAGGTAAAACACAAAATCGACACTAAATTTAGGTCGTGTACGTTCGTGTTCGTGTATTTTCGTGTCGTATGCTAAAAAGGCAAACACAAACACTAAATTTTCGTGTCGTTTCGTGTCGTGTAAGTCGTGTCGTGTTCAAAATTGTCGGGTCTAGGGACCATTAAATTAGGTTGATCTAATGACTTAGATTAGTTCCTAATTTCTGTTTTAATTTTAATTTGTATTTGATCATTATATATAGCATAACAAAGTGGTGTACATTTTTTTCATGATACCAGTTTATATCAAGTCTTCATAATTCGATAATAATTATCGTACTAATTATGACGTTTTGTTAGGCCGACGCCTGTCATAATAAAAAAAATAATTACATAAATTCTAATATAAAATAATATTATAATTTAAATAAAAATTAGTTTGATCCACTCTCTCGTCGAACACAATACTATTAAAAATTTATTATAATTTAGATAAAAATTAGTTTAAGCCGTCCTCCCGTTAAACACATTTCTAATGAAAAAATTATTAAAATTTAGATAAAATTTATTTTGTGCCGCATTCACGTCAAACACAATACTAATGAAAAAATTATTTTAATTTAGATAAGATTTAGTTTGATCCGCACTCCCGGCAAACATAATACTAATAAAAAAATATATTATAATTTAGATAAAATTTTAGGTTGAGCCGTCCTCGTGTCAAATAGAATACTAATAAAAATTTATTATAATTTAGACAAAAAGAGTTTATTATATATATATATATTATAATTTATTTTTTCTTTAATATTTCGAATATGTTAATATTAACTTATTTTTCTTTTCTATTTCGAATAAGTTAAAATAAGTTTTAATTATTGTAAATCTTTCCGAATATGTTAATAACAATATTTTTTTATTTTCTATTTTAAATAAGTTGAAATAAGTTTTATTTATTATAAGTTTCGAATAAAATTTTAATAAAATTCTACTCTTGTATTAACTTGAATTTTATTTCTACTTCTACATGAACTTGGATTTTATTTTTTAAAATATAGAACCTAAATAGGAAAATTTTATACTCTATATAAACTTGGATTTTATTTCTACTTTTACATGAACTTGGATTTTATTTTCTAAAATATAGGACCTAAATAAGGAAATTCCATTTTTTTGGTGAACTTCAAATTTAAATAGAAAATTACAATTTAAGTTATTTGAGAAATAGGTAAAAAAATATATAAATAAATTCAAAATAGAATTGACTTCTAAATATTTATTATTTTTCCTATTCATAGATAAAAAGTATTTAAATATTGAAAAAAAAAATTAACAAACATGTACAACTAAAGATATTGTATGTGATATCTTTATATTCACTCAAGAGTCAACGTGCTACAAATTTAAATAAAAAAATAGGGTTACGATATATAATTTTAAATATGTTAGTAGCAACATATTTTTCTTTTGTATTTCTAATAAATTAAAATAAGTTTTAATTGTTATAAGTATTTTTCGTTTCGAATATGTCACTAGCAAATTTTTTTAATTTGAATAAATTTAAATAATTTTTAATAATTATAGCCTTACCCAAAATATAGGACTTTACACTCGAGAGCCAACGACCTGCAAAATTGAATAATTAAAAAAAAAGAACTTACGATAATTAGTATTAAAGATTTGTACACGGAAGTTCTACCGACTTCTTCTTAACTCCATGGTTATGGTCCTTTCTAGATGTTTGTATGGAGGGAATTGTTTAAATATCATCATTTTCGAAAAATCTTCATATATATATATATATTATAATTTATTTTTTCTTTTATATTTCGAATATGTTAGTATTAACTTATTTTTCTTTTCTATTTCGAATAAGTTAAAATAAGTTTTAATTATTATAAATCTTTCCATTTCGAATATGTTAGTAACAATGTTTTTTCTTTTCTATTTTGAATACGTTGAAATAAATTTTAATTATTATAAGTTTCTAATAGAATTTTAATAAAATTCAACTTCTGTATAAACTTGAATTTTATTTCTACTTGTACATTAACTTAGATTTTATTTTCTAAAATATAGAACCTAAATAAGGAAATTTTATAATCTATATAAACTTGGATTTTATTTCTACTTTTACATGAACTTGAATTTTATTTTCTAAAATATAGGACCTAAATAAGGAAGTTCCAAAATTTTAGTGAACTTCAAATTTAAATAGGAAATTACGATTTAAGTTATGTGAGAAAAAAGTAAAAATTTATTTAAATAAATTCAAAATAGGATTGACTTTTAAATATTTATTATCTTTTTCTATTAATTCTAAATGATTTGAATGAACAAATTCTAAATATGATTGATTTCTAAATTTTTATTATCTTCCCTATTATTTCGAAATAATTTGAATAAATAAATTCTAAATAGGGTTAACTTATTAATATTTATTAGCTTCCCTAATAATTTGAATATATAAAAGGAAATTTTATTTTATAAAATTAAAATTGAGGAGCTCTACAATAAATAATTTCAGACGATTCTCGAGATCTTGGGGGTTTCCCTTTATATATATTAAGATATATTTTTCTAGAGTTCCTCTATTATAATTCAATAAAATTAGATTTTCTTTTATATATTCAAATTAATAGAAAGATAATAAATATTTAGAAGTCAATCCTATTTAGAATTTGTTCATTCGAATCAATTCGAATTAGTAGGAAAAATAATAAATATTTAGAACTCAATCCTATTTAGAATTTATTTAAACAAATTTTTATCTTTTTCTCACATAACTTAAATCGTAATTTTCTATTTAAATTTGAAGTTCACTAAAAAAATTGGAACTTCCTTATTTAGGTTCCATAATTTAGAAAATAAAACCAAAGTTCATGTAGAAGTAGAAATAAAATCCAAGTTTATATAGAGTATAAGGTTTTCTTATTTAGTTTCTATATTTTAGAAAATAAAATACAAGTTCATGTAGCCGCGCTACCAGCGGCTAAAAAAATATTTTAAAAATTTTCATATGAAGAATATTTAAGAAAAACATGAACTATGATAAATAAAAAATTAATTATTCATAATTATTGGTCATTTTGTGACATGTTTGTTAGGCCGACACCCGTTATAATATACATAATAAAACAAAATTGTGTACATATTTTTTCAGTATAACAGTTTATATCACGTTTTTTTAAGTCGATAATAAATGTAGTAATTATGATGTTTTGTTAGTGTGACGCCTGTTGTAATAAAAAAAGACTAATTGGATAAATTCTATTATGAAGTAATATTATAATTTAGACAAAAATTAGTTTAATCCGCTCTTCCGTCAAACACAATATTAATAAAAATTTATCATGATTGAGATAAATTAGTTTGAGCCGACCTCCCGTCAAATACAACACTAATAAAAAAAATATTATAATTTAGATAAAATTAGTTAGATTCGCCTCCAATCAAACACAATACTCATAAAGAAATTATTATAATTTAGATACAATTTAGTTTGAGCCGTTATCCCGTGAAATACAATAATAATAATTAAAACTATTACAATCTAGAGAAAAAATATTTAAATATTAAAATAATAAACAGATGTGCAAATAAATAATATTGTGTTGAATATCTTTATATACACTCGAGAGCCGACGGTCTGCAAAACTAAAAAAAGGCATTATAGTAAACAATATTAAAGATTTGTACATGGAGTGTCTAGCGACCCCTTTTAATTCCCCTAGTCTTGGATCCCTTATGTTTTTTTTGCATGCAGAGAATTGTTGAAGTATCATACATTTTCGAAAAATTTTCATTTATGCATAGTTGTTGTAATTAATTTGTTTAAAAAATAATATATGAAGTTTAATTTGATTTAAATTCGAATTTTATGGGCCATTTGCGTAGTATACTCTTTTGAGCATATCTGGAATTCTAAAAGTCTGATTATGACGATTAAACAAACCACGAAAAACTTGTGAGCAAAACTTTAATTCAGAATTAGTTTTGAATTTAAAATCAAATCAGCTCAGAATCCGAGTCAAAAAGTCAACTACAAAATTTCACTTTCTAGGAATTCACTTCTAATTGGGAATAAATTTTAAAAATCATATTACCTACTTCAGGTCCTAAATTTTAGGTATGGAAATACCTATAATAATTAAAACTTATTTTAACATATTCAAAATAGAAAAGAAAAATAAATTGCTACTAATATATTCGAAATTGAAAAGACTTATAATACTTAAAACTTATTTTAACTTATTCGAGATAGAATAGAAAAATAAGTTGATGTTAACATATTCGAAATATAAAAGAACTCCATATCTTTTTCATCATATCTCTTTCATACCTACAATAAAATATTAATACTTATTAAATAAAAATTCAAATCAGTGTAAAATAACAAAAATATCAAGATAATATCAAGATAAAAGTGCATACTCGTTTATTAGTGTAGATGAGTTATAAAGAAAAATCTTTGCAAGTAATGAATAGATTTAGATTTAGTTGTGTCTCCAAGCATAGGGGTTGGGAAGCATAATGATGTTTAATATAAACCCATATCCAAACTTGTATATGTTATTATACACAGCTTAACATAAATTACGTCCACAAAGATATATCGGCACAGATTTTAACTAATCTCTATATTGAGGTATTGCACCACCAGAACGTCTATATAGGAACAAATATATAGATAATAAACATATTTATGTCCATATATGTAACTCGCTTATGATTTTTTATTTTTAAAAAAGTAGTAATTGCTTTTACAAGAAGACAAATAGTTAAAAAATTTGTTGAAAGAATCATCAATCGATCAAAAGTTTATTTTAAAACCTATTTATGTCTATATAGAGAGAGAGAGAATATTAATAAAACTTTATTATTGAATTGAATAGAATTTTAATTAAATTCTACTTCTTTATAAATTTGGAGTTTATTTCTACTTCTATATGAATTTGGATTTTATTTTCTAAAAATATAGGAGCTAAATAAGGAAGTTTTCTATTCTATATAAACTTGGATTTTATTTTATTTCTACTTTTATATGAATTTGGATTTTATTTTCTAAAATATAAGATCTAAATAAGGAAATTTTAATTTTTTGAATTAAAATTTGGGAGCTCTAAAAAAGATAAATATGATTGAAATGATTCTAGAGCTCCGGGATTTTCATATAATAATAAAGATTATTATATATATATTGTATATATATATTAAGATATTGATGATTTGTTATGTCTTTTATTATTAACATCCACTAATAAAAAACGCGTGATTCACATGAATCCCACTAATTAAAATAATCCAAATTATCAGGTACTAATTTCATGTTAGTTGGGAACGTTTTTTTGATAATGATAGGGATAAATAAATTATGATTGTATAATTAAATACTGCATTAATTGTACAAGCTGTGGGCTGCTAGGCCCAATAAAAAGATATATGAAACTCAGACCAGAAAGGTTAAGCCTGATGGACCAGATCAGACCTGGTGGAATAAAAAAGGCCCAAAAGCCCTGATTATTAATTAATTTCGTAATTAATTAATAAGGGAAAAATCAGCTGTTGAGAAGAGTCCCGATAAGGATATAAATCCTTATAGATTAGCCTCAAGGGGACCTAAAAGGATAAGGAATCAGCTTCCTACTTCCTAGGACTCCTAAGTCTATCCTAATTCAGAGGCTTGTCCACCAAATCTCCTATACCAAGTCCAATTCAAGGACTCCCACATCTATATAAGGGGCCTCACCCCACAAATCAGAACTACGTTTTTTGACTTGATCCTTGGCAATCAGCAAGGTACGTAGGCATCTTGTTAAGGCAGATTGAGTCACGAAACACAAGAGCAGTCAAATCGAGCCTCGAAGTTCACGTTCCTTAGTATTAAATACAGCAATTATATATATTAGTTTTTAACCCATAACATTTGGCGCCATCTGTGGGACAGCAACAACAACCATGGCGAGAACACGGAGAACAATTGGAGCTCTAGAGGAAGGAACACCATCAGAGGCAACCCAGGTGATTTCATCAACCGTGGAGGTTCCTCCCCATTCAACTTATGCATCTACTCAGGGGGAAGCCCAGACAGGGGCAACTCATCCTCAGCCACAAGGGACAACTCCCCCGACTATTCAAGGTACGAATCCTCAAGTTCAACAAATACATATACCTGTGAATTCTCGACCCGTCGGGTATGAATATTCAGCTATTGTTACTACTAACCCCCCTTATGGGATGCCCCTTCGCCCTGAGGTTGGAGAAAGCGGATATGCTAGGCGAGGCGAAGCACGAGGGCAGTCACCCCCCTATATACGAGGTTTGGGTCCTATTCCTGAGGATCGGGAATTTTCTGGTCCTTATACTGAGAGAGACTCCGAATCTTCGGATGATGAAGTGGCCCCGAGAAGGAGGCGTCCTGGAAAAGAGCCAATGACCGACGGAAGGCAACGCCCCCAAAGCACCCCAGGGGCGAATCCCCAAGAAGTGCAGGAAAAGATCAGGGCTCATGAGGCTGAAATCCAAAGGTTGAGGCGTGATTTGGAGGCTCACCAGGCCACCAGACCCGAGATATCTCCTAGGGGGAGAAATCCTCCTCCCGTCATAGACCTGGATGGTCCGGTAAGAAGAAGGGCTGCTGTCCCAAGAACTGATCCAAGCAATCTCCTTCCCCTTGGAGATCCTGATGATCCAACTCCACCCTTCACAGAAGAGATAATGAATGCCCATATCTCAAGGAAATTCAAGATGCCCACTATCAAAGCCTATGATGGCACGGAAGACCCCGCTAATCATGTTAGGACATTCTCTAATGCACTGTTGCTGCAACCCGTGAATGATGCTATAAAATGTCGGGCCTTCCCTCAAACCCTGTCAGGTATGGCTCAAAGATGGTACAGTCGCTTGCCCCCAAACTCTATTGGATCGTTCAGAGAGTTAAGTCAGGCTTTTATTAAGCAGTTCATCAGTGGAAAAGTTCATGAGAAAAGTTCAGCATCTCTTATGAGTATTGTGCAAGAAGCTAAGGAATCCTTGAGAGATTACCTGAATCGTTTTACAAAGGAGGCTTTAAAAGTCCCAGACCTTGATGATAAGGTAGCTATGATAGCACTGCAACAAGGAACTAGGGATGAGTTTTTCAAGATGTCCTTGGCCAAACGTCCCCCTGAAAATATGTTGCAGCTCCAAGAGAGGGCAGGGAAGTATATCAAGGTTGAAGAAAGCATGAGGAAGACCGTAGTAAGTAATGAGCCCACTGGAGGCAAGAAGCGGAAAACTGATCTGGAGTATATCGCTAAGGATAAGTATCCTAAAACCGAACAAAACCCTGATTCAACCCCCAAGAAGGGAGGACCTGGGCAAAAGTTCACCGAATACGCTAAGCTGAATGCTCCCAGAAGTCAGATTTTGATGGAGATTGAGAAAGATAGAGATATTCGCTGGCCTAAGCCCTTGAAGGCTGATCCCGCCAAGCTAGATAAGGGCAAGTATTGCAGGTTTCACAAAGATGTTGGCCATGACACCGATGAG
The DNA here is from genome assembly GCF_009905375.1 of Apium graveolens. Taxonomy (NCBI): domain Eukaryota; kingdom Viridiplantae; phylum Streptophyta; class Magnoliopsida; order Apiales; family Apiaceae; genus Apium; species Apium graveolens. Next base: position 143,071,045 of record NC_133655.1, on the reverse strand, counting down.
TGTAGGCAGTTGAAAGATGAAATTGAGTTTTTGATTCGAAAAGGAAGATTGAACAAGTATACTGGAGATGGAGGAGACAGAAATAATAATGGAAGGAAGAACTTTGAAGATCGTAGGAGGGACCAAGATGATCAGGGGCGGAATCCCCAACCTAGAGGACCAGTTATAAACACCATTTATGGAGGGCCGAGACCTCGAGGGCCTGTGATAAACACGATCTTTGGAGGTCCAACTGCTGCTGGATTGTCCAAAAATTCCAGAAAGGCATATACTAGAGAGGTTATGCATATTGTTGGAGAAGCCCCGAAGAGGGCCAGGACAGAAGTAACATTGGCTTTTGATGATTCCGACCTAGAGGGTGTGAAGTTTCCCCATGACGACCCGCTGGTCATAACGCCGATAATAGGAAATAGCCCGGTTAAGAGGGTCCTTGTGGATAATGGTGCTTCTGTGGATATCTTGCTCCACGACACCTTTCTAAGGATGGGGTATAACGACTCCCAGTTGACACCAACCGACATGCCGATATATGGATTTGCTGGAGTAGAATGTCATGTGGAAGGGATAATTAAATTGCCAACCACCATAGGTACGGAGCCAAGGCAAGCAACGCAGATGCTGGATTTTGTGGTGGTAAAGGCTAGTTCAACTTATAATGCTATCATGGGGAGAACAGGGATACATGCCTTCAAGGCAGTCCCCTCTTCCTACCATTCAGTCATGAAGTTTCCCACCCGAAACGGGATTGGAGAAGAGAGAGGAGATCAAAAAATGGCTAGAAGCTGTTATGTGGCCTCTTTGAGGGCAGATGGAGTCGGGGGGCAGGTTCTTCCTATTGAAGATATGGATGTTCGAGAAAGTGATGAGAATAGAGGAAGGCCAGCAGAAGAATTGGTTTCGGTTCCTTTAGATCCCAAGAATCCTGAGAGGATGACTTTCATTGGAGCTACATTAGAGGAGCCCCTTAGAGGGAAGTTAGTGAAATTTTTGCAAGAAAATAGTGATGTGTTTGCATGGTCAGCAGCTGATATGCCAGGCATAGACCCGGAGTTAATTACCCACAAGTTAAACGTGGATCCAAGCCGGAAGACAGTGAAACAAAAGAAAAGAAATTTTGCCCCGGAAAGACAAGAGGCTATAAAGCAGGAAGTGGAAAAGCTCTTAGAGGCTGGTTTCATTGAGGAGATTTAATTTCCGGAGTGGTTAGCAAACCCTGTAATGGTGAAGAAGGCTAATGGAAAGTGGAGGATGTGTATAGACTTCACCGATCTGAATGATGCATGCCCCAAAGACTGTTTTCCGCTGCCTAGAATTGATACTTTGATTGATGCCACCGCTGGACATGAGATGCTGAGTTTCATGGATGGGTTTAGCGGATACAACCAGATCAAAATGCATAAGGATGACATTCCAAAGGTATCATTTATCACTGATTTTGGTGTTTATTGTTATCTTGTTATGGCGTTTGGTCTCAAGAATGCAGGAGCCACCTATCAAAGGTTGGTGAATAAAATTTTTAAGGATCTTATTGGGAAGACTATGGAAGTCTATGTTGATGACATGCTAGTCAAGAGTCTAGTAAAGACTGATCATATAACCCATTTGAGGGAAGCTTTTGAGGTCCTGAGGTACCACAAGATGATGTTGAATCCCATGAAGTGTGCTTTCGGAGTAGGATCTGGAAAATTCTTGGGATTGATGGTCTCAAAGAGGGGAATTGAGGCTAACCCCGATAAAATAAAGGCAATCCTGGACATGGAACCCCCAAAAACTGTCAAGGATGTTCAGAAACTCACAGGAAGGGTTGCTGCGCTAGGACGATTCATCTCCAAGTCAGGAGACAAGTGCTTGTCATTCTTCAAGTCATTAAAGAACATTAAAGACTTTGTATGGAGTGAGGAAAATCAGAAGGCATTTGAAGAGTTAAAGAAGTATATGGGCCAGGCCCCGTTGTTGGCCAAGCCAGTTCTGGGTGAAGTTTTATTCTTGTACTTGGCTGTTTCAGAAAGCGCCTTGAGCGCGGTGTTGGTTAAGGAGGAACTGAAAGTCCAGAAACCCGTATACTATGTCAGCAAAATTTTGCATGGTGCTGAGTTGAATTATTCAGCCATTGAGAAATTCGCTTTAGCCTTGGTAATGGCTTCAAGAAAGCTGCGTCCTTATTTTCAAGCTCACCAAATTGAAGTGCTAACAAATCAGCCACTGAGAAATATCATTCACAGTCCCAAGGCAAGTGGGAGACTGATTAAGTGGGCAATAGAGTTGGGAGAGTTCGATCTCAAGTATAAGCCACGTATGGCCATAAAAGCCCAGGCACTAGCTGACTTCGTGGTGGAATGTACCATACCCAACCAAGAAGTCGGGGGGCAGGAAGATACCATACCTCAAGACAAGGGAGTCAACAATGGGGACAAGGAGAAAGAATATTGGGTTCTCTATTTTGATGGAGCATCAAAAACAAATTCCAGTGGAGCAGGGTTGGTTTTGCAAAGCCCTGATGGATTCTTAATTGAGTATGCCATGAAGCTAGACTTCCCAACCACAAACAATGAGGCAGAGTATGAAGCCCTGATTGCTGGCCTTGGTCTAGCTGGGACACTTAGAGTCAAAAACTTAAAGGTCCGTGGAGACTCGAAGTTGATCATATCCCAGGTAAAGGGAGAATTTGAAGCAAGGGATGATACGATGGCAAAGTATGTTCGCCTAGTAAGGGCTGTGATGACCCAATTTAATGAATGCCATGTTGAACACATTCCAAGGGAAGAAAATGCTAAAGCAGATGCGCTATCAAAGTTTGCTTCATCTGAGATTGAAGAAAGTTCAGGAAGTGTGTACTTCCGTGTTTTGAAGACACGAAGCATAGATGTTAAGCTTGTGGCTCCCGTAGGCTTGGAGACGTCATGGATTGATCCCATCAAGGCTCACATTCAGACCGGTTGGTTGCCAAGCGATACAATTGAGGCACGGAAGTTAACTGTTCGAGCACTAAGGTACTCTTTGATAGATGGGATTCTATATAAAAGATCTTTCGTGGTTCCTTACTTGAGGTGTCTCAGGCCCGATGAGGCACGCTTAGCTCTTGAGGAAGTGCATGGAGGTATTTGTGGGCAACACTTGGGGGGCAGGGCCTTGGCTCATAAGATAACTCGTTTAGGCTTCTATTGGCCAGAAATGATGGCTGATGCCAAAGAATATGTAAAGAAGTGTGATCGTTGTCAGAAGCATGCACCAGTCGCCAGACAACCCCCCGAGATGCTGACCTCTATCAACTCACCTATTCCCTTTGCTATGTGGGGGATGGATATTCTAGGGCCTTTTCCTATGGCCACAGCACAAAGGAAGTTTCTGATTGTAGCCATTGATTATTTCACCAAGTGGATCGAAGCCAAACCTTTGGCCAAAATCACAACTAAGCAGGTTGCACAATTCCTGTGGGAAAACATTATGTGCCGATATGGAATTCCCCGTATCCTCGTCACTGACAATGGAACACAATTCAACAACGAGGAATTCAAGAAGTATTGCGAAGAAAATGAAATTGAGTTACGGTTCACCTCTGTGGCTCACCCGCAAGCCAATGGGCAAGCGGAGGTAGCAAATCGGATAATCCTGGATGGACTAAAGAAGAGGATCGAAAAGTCAAGAAATAACTGGGTGGATGAGATACTTCCCATATTGTGGGCCTATAGGACTACCTGTAGAGTCACGACAAATGCAACTCCTTTCATGTTGGCATATGGGGCGGAAGCAGTAGTTCCCGTGGAGATATCACATTCTTCTCCAAGGATTCAGGCTTTTGATGAAAAAGAAAATGAGGAAGGGCAGAAGTTAGCCCTGGATTTAATCGATGAAGTGCGAGATAAAGCACACGCAAAGATAGTAGAATATCAGAAAAAGACTTCATTCTACTACAACCTAAGGGTTAAAGAGAGGTTTTTCAAACAAGGTGACCTAGTCTTGAGAAAAATAGAGGCTTTTGGTGTCGGACAGAAAGGAAAGCTTGCCCCAAATTGGGAAGGGCCGTATAGAGTCAAGAGCGTTCAGGGTAGAGGAACCTACAAGCTGGAGACTATGGATGGTTTTGAAGTCCCGAGAACCTGGCACGCACAAAACCTGAAGGTTTACTACGTGTGAGATAATCGAAATACGATTCTCACTCGTCAGGATGGCGAGTAGGTTGAAAAGCACCTTGAAGCTTTGCTTGCTTAGGGTTTATATGTTTTAGTTTTATTACGAAATTTATTAAGACTTGTGTAAGGGATGAATCCCAAACAATTTTTGAAGCTCAGAGAATTTTTCGAAATATGTTTGAATCTCTATGGCATGGCAATTAAATTAGATGCATGATATGAAAGCCCTATAAAAAGGCCCAATTCAAAAAAAAAGGTTAAAACTTGTTGGGCCTGGAAGTATGTCAAGCCCAGATAAGGGCCCTAAATATTCAAAGCCCAGCACCCGGGGTCCAAAAATTGGAAGAAAATATATATGAGTATTATCTTCAAAAACCAGAAATAAGTCCCAAATCCAAAAAGGATTTGGATAAATGAAGGCCCAAAAATAAGGCCTAATCCTACTTGAGTTAGAAAAAAACCCAGTATAGGGATCAATAAATCAAGCCCAGGGTCAATACTAAGTGCCCAATTAAAGATCAAAGCCCAGAAGGGCCCAAGTTGAAACCCAATACAAGGTTTCATAAATCTAGCCCAGGTTTAGGGCAAAGATCAACCCAATAAGAGGTAAGCCCAGAAAAGGGCCCAATTAGCAGAAAATTAAATGACCCCAAATTAAAGACCAATTTAGGGTGGACCAAAGAAGCCCAGTTAAAAGTAAGGGGCCTAATACAAAAAGCCAGTCAAAAAAGGGGAAGGCCCAAGGTAAAGGCCTGGTTTGGAAAAGGCCCAGGGTCAAAAATAAAGTACCCATAAAAGAATTCAGGCCCAAATCTTAGGCTCAAATTTGAGATTGGAAAAAATCCAGCCCAGACTTAGGGCCCAAATCAAATATATGGAGTCACAGAAAGTAATATATCCCAAATCCCAGACCCAATTCGATCAGGTTTCATGTTGTATTCATTGTCGAATTAGTTGAGATCGAAAAGGCTTCGACCAAGGCTAGAAAAGGAGGTTAATTCGGTCAAAAATATTTATCAAGACCAAAATGTTCCTGAGGAAATAATAAAGCCCAGCTAAGGGCCCAAGTGTTTAAAATGCCCAGAAAAGGGCCCAGATATTTAAGGTTAACAGTCCATAACCCAAAATCCAGTCATAATGGGCCAAAAGAATGAAGGCCCAGCTAAGTGAAGGTGGCCCAAAAATAAAGTCCAGGGAGAAATGGATAAAAAGATCAGGAATATGACCCAATTCGACCAGGAATCATGGGGAAATCCTGGTCGAAATACAGGAGGTCGAAATTGCTTCGATCAAGGCACGAAATGGTACTTAAATCGGTCAAAATATTAGTTCCTGACCGAAATGGTCAGAATTCTGATCGAGAATGAATAAAACAGAAGAACTTTCGACCAGAAAGCAAGGCAAGATCCTGGTCGAATGGATCCTGCCCGAAATTGCTTCGACCAAGGCATCAAATGATGGCTAATTCGGTCAAAAACCAGGACTCCTGACCGAAAGGGACAAAAATCCTGGTCGAAAAATTTCTGGTCGAAAATTGTATAAAAAAAAAAAAAAAAAAAAAAGGGGGGGGGGAAATCCTGGCCGAAATTCGACCAGGACCTCTGCTCGAATATTCCTGCTCGAAAATCCTTCGACCAGGGCTGAAAGAAGGTTAATTCGACCAGGATCCTGGTCGAATGGATTCCTGGTCGAAAAATTGCATAAAAAAAAAGGAAGAAAAAGGGAAGAAAAAGCCTGGAAAATTACAAAAAATAATAATAAGGAAATTCCTTAAATAATTTCTGAAAAATGTTAATATTTTCAGAAATAAGGAATAAATCCAGAAAATTAAGGATAAATCCCAGAAATTAGGGAAAAAATCCAGAAAAATAAGGAAATTCCTTAAATTCCTTAAATAATTTCTGAAAAATGTTAATATTTTCAGAAAATTAAAGGAATAAATCCAGAAATTAAGGGAAAATCCCAGAAATTAAGGGAAAAATCCAGAAATTAAGGGAAAAATCCAGAAATTAAGGATAAATCCCAGAAATTAAGGGAAAATTCCAGAAATTAAGGATAAATCCCAGAAATTAAGGGAAAAATCCAGAAATTAAGGAATAAATCCAGAAATTAAGGATAAATCCCAGAAATTAAGGGAAAATTCCAGAAATTAAGGGAAAAATCCAGAAATTAAGGGAAAAATCCAGAAATTAAGGATAAATCCCAGAAATTAAGGGAAAATTCCAGAAATTAAGGATAAATCCCAGAAATTAAGGGAAAATCCCAGAAATTAAGGGAAAAATCCAGAAATTAAGGGAAAATCCAGAAATTAAGGATAAATCCCAGAAATTAAGGGAAAATTCCAGAGATTAAGGATAAATCCCAGAAATTAAGGGAAAAATCCAGAAATTAAGGAATAAATCCCAGAAAAATAAGGAAAAATCCCAGAAAAATTAGGGAAAATCCCAGAAAAATTAGGGAAAATTCCAGAAATTAGGGAAAAATCCCGGAAATAAGGGAAAAATTCCTGGAAATCAAAATAATTCCTAAATAAAAGGAAAAATTCGTTGTAAACGTGTAGGTCGCTCCACACTTTACGGAAAAACGAAACCCTGTAAGGAAACAAATAGACTTAACTTCTGGGAAACCTATTCAATGTTTCCCAAAAGTTGGGGGGCAAATGATAGGGATAAATAAATTATGATTGTATAATTAAATACTGCATTAATTGTACAAGCTGTGGGCTGCTAGGCCCAATAAAAAGATATATGAAACTCATACCAGAAAGGTTAAGCCTGATGGACCAGATCAGGCCTGGTGGAATAAAAAAGGCCCAAAAGCCCTGATTATTAATTAATTTCGTAATTAATTAATAAGGGAAAAATCAGCTGTTGAGAAGAGTCCCGATAAGGATATAAATCCTTATAGATTAGCCTCAAGGGGACCTAAAAGGATAAGGAATCAGCTTCCTACTTCCTAGGACTCCTAAGTCTATCCTAATTCAGAGGCTTGTCCACCAAGTCTCCTATACCAAGTCCAATTCAAGGACTCCCACATCTATATAAGGGGCCTCACCCCACAAATCAGAACTACGTTTTTTGACTTGATCCTTGGCAATCAGCAAGGTACGTAGGCATCTTGTTAAGGCAGATTGAGTCACGAAACACAAGAGCAGTCAAATCGAGCCTCGAAGTTCACGTTTCTTAGTATTAAATACAGCAATTATATATATTAGTTTTTAACCCATAACAGATACCGATAAAAAATTATAACAAATTCTCTCTAAAAAATCGTGGTCATCTTTAAAATATCACGAGATTTTAAGAAGTTATATTATACCAAATTTCTTTTAAACAAAAGTGGAATAAATTTAATAATAAAAAATCATACGACATCTTTAAATATCATCGAATTTAACAAACGCTTAAAAAATATTGTTGTTGACTCTTTCATTCTTGAAGAAGAAATTAAACGATATTTTTTGAAGATTATAGACATATATATGTACTTGTTATGAAGTGTTTTGAGCAATCGATCATTTTTATGAGTGAAAACCTATATCAATGACTAAAATCCACGAAAAATTTATGATTCTGAATATGAAGAATGCCAAAACACACCAAAATAAAACAAACACAACTAAGGAGAGACTAAATAAAAATCAAATAAATTAGGAGAGTATTGAAGGAAAAAAAAAATTTAATAAAAAAACAAACAAGAAAGAAATGATTGAGACTTATCACTGATAAAAATTGATGAAATTCCCTCAAAATATTATGAGATGGCTAATTAGTGAATAGAGAAAATATTATGTTATGAAAAGATCGAGTTTGCCCAAGTTTTTTAGTATATAATTATAGAATATTATAATAAAATCAAATTTTAAAATATTTTTAAGAAAGTGGTGTTAGGTACCCATAAAACTTGCCCGCAAGAGTTGGATCAATTGGTTAAAGAGAAATTATCTTTTTAGTTGTATGTTCCAATCACACGGAAGGAAGGAAAATTTATGATTATGTACAGAGGTATTTATCTTGGTTCACGTGGTTGTATGCAAAATTTCGTATTATTATTAAAAAAATTGTTAACTACTCATGTGACAAATCATATTTGATAAAACAATTTGTGGAGTTTTTTTAAAAATTTCAAGCCTTTTCCTTTTTAAAATCCTGATATAATATCCCAAAATTTGAAAATCTGGATAAAATACTCAGGATTTTAATGAATTATTAAGATTCCAAATTAAACAATATCTAAATTTTCAATATCCAAAAAAATCTGTCAAAATTGAAAATTCTAATTCAATAGCAGAGTCTTTAAAGAGAGAGGGATAAACATTTCAGCATTTGACTGGGGCTAGGGTTTGAGAAGAGAAGCGAAATGAATAGCGAGTCAGAGAGGAGGAAGAAGAAAGCCAGACTCAAAATCGAACTTGATCATGAATACGAAGATGATTACGAAGGAGAAGATGATCGATACCAAGGAGAAGATAGACTCAGCACTTTACCTGATGAATTGCTTCATCGAATTCTCAAATTTGTTGATACAAAATTGAGTGTTTCAACCAGCGCTCTTTCGAAACGGTGGAAGCCTGTATGGACTACTCTCCCTTTTCTTAAATTTGAATGGGATCAACGCTTTTCTGCTGCCAACACCAGTAATTTAGCCCGTCATGTTTTGAAACATCGAAACCATGAATCTCAGATTTCGCGTTTGGAGATGACTTTGTTACCTGCAGGTTTAATTGCTAAGTTTGTCGATTATGCTATTTTGCATCGTGTTAAGTGTTTAAATGTTCAGTTTCGAACGGATCATAAGCCGTTTAGTTTATCAATTTTTAATTCTAGTACTATTAGGGAACTTGAATTGCATATGAAAGCTGATGATGATATGTCGGAATTTAACTGTTGGAATTTATGGGATTTACCTGCGTTATCAACTCTGCGCTTGATACGCTTGACAGGCTACTTTTATTATGAATCTCAGGGAATTGAGTTATCGGTACAAAATTTCACTTGCTTACCTTCCTTGAGAAATCTGTTGCTTGAAAGTTGGGATTTACTGTCCTCTGCTTTTAGTCTACCTGAATTAACGACTCTTGTTCTGCGTAAGTGCAAATTGCCCACTAATGTTTGGAATTTGCCAGCTCTAAAAACTCTAACTCTTGATGATATATCATTTCGCGACAATATGAAGGAATATTTTACTGCACTTGTCAATCTACAGAATCTCAAACTAATTTACAACAGCGGATATATACATGCTTGTTCTATACATTGTCCTAAATTGGTGAACCTGGAGATTGAGACCCGGTACAATGAGTACAAAGGGATTCCTGACAGTACGATTGTGGTGTTTGCTCCAGAACTCAGTACTTTCACTTCTGTTGGTATCTTTCCGATCACATTTGAAGATTCTAAGTTGGACATTGTAAATGTAAAACTGCGGGGTTGGATAGATGACAAGAACTTCTCTCGGGAGAAGTTGAAAGAATGTTATCAACAATTTACAGTTATGCTGCCAAAACTTGGTAGTGCCAAGATTCTTTATCTTGATTTGGAGACCATTGAGGTATCAAAATTTTCATTTAGTAAATATGACGTAGTCACCCTTTGTTTCCTTCTCTCAATTTATATGGCTTTGGTAAATCTAATTTTTTTTAACATGTATCGTACATCTTTAGCAAATTTAGTTATTCATTGGTAAGCTGTCCCACCCTCCCTAGTTCTTGTGTAATATGATCAGTCAAGTAATCATATTACCTTGTTCGTGTCCAAGAGACTTTGTGTTTAGGATTTTTAAGTTGGAAGTTTAGGAGGTATGAACTGAAAAATAGCTCTAAGAGACTCCTGGTACCTATTAAGAAGCTTCCCTTTGCTCTTCATGTTTAAGGAGTCTTCTCCCACTCCCAAGACATATTTAATAATAAATTAAATAGAAAACTCTCTTTAATGGTTTTGAAATGGTGAGCATCATTGTTCCATACCAAGTTTACAATCAAAATTGGACACGCATTTAGGCTATTTTGTTTGATGAAAACAAGTGTACATTTTGTCCTTTTTGAATTTATGCGGTTTACGGAGTTGCCCTTGTTTTACTTGCCCTTGCGGAAAGTGATTATGCCCCCTTGTCATGAGAAGGCTTCTCGTGAATCTTGCTTTCTGCAAAATATGAAACCCTGGGAAAGAAATACATAGCCCAATGAATTATTACATTCTTTTTTATGTTGTTTGACTTTAAATTACATATGTAAATTACAATTCATTCGACCGATGTTGTCTAAATAACTCTTTGTTATTTTATTATCGATGTTGTATATATAACTCTATATTTTATTATTTCGTAGGCACTTCTCTCGATTTTCGACTTTCTTTTAGGTTTCCCTTCTCCATTTTATGACTTGAAATATGTAAAGCTGCCGTGTGGATGTAACGAGGGAAGTATATCTAGTACTCTGAAAAGCTACTTACTTGGTGGCTCGCCAACAGCCACCATTGTCGCAGCACTGCCCCAGGTAATCATAATATTGATTATCCTTCTTGCTAACTTGATACATTCATTGTCTTTTTTCTTGTAGGCGTAAACAGTGTGTGTAGGCTGTAGCCTTTATATAGTAATACTCGATATTTTTTCTTCACATTAACTTCTATTGATGGGTGAGCATGAGCATAGAATGGTGGATCTACATGTTTTGATTATCAAGTTTCTGTAAAAGGAAATGAAGTTTTGTTTATTTGTGCCACTAATTCCAACAAACTTCCTCAGAAAAAAGTTGTATTTCATTTGATTAGCTTCTGGTATTATTATGAGTAAGCCTTAGCTTCAAATTAATGTACCTGTGAACAAATAGGTTTAGTGAAAACAATTATACTAGAAAAGTGGATAAGATAAACAATTGAAATGTATGAACTTAGGCATCAAACATTGTTTCCAGCTACTTCATGTCCATGTATATCTTAATAACAATTAGGTATTTGACAAATTCTTATCTCTTTTAGATTGAGGTCAAATTTTATTCACCTATTGGTCATGTATGCACACATACGAAAACAAAAGCGATTGAAAATTTCTTTTAGTTTAGGCCTAATTTGCAGTTACTTTGGGAACTTGCACTTCATGGATTTACATCAGATAGTTCCATGGATAATGAAATTACTATGTTTGGTTTGACATATGTAGCTTAAGTTACTTTGCTAATTTTGGGAACACTATGTAACTTGTGGGGACCACGGGGTACCTGGGTAACTAAGTTCCTCTGTTTTGGTGTAAATATAAGTACCTGGGAACTTGAATTTACTTTCTCTAACTGAAAATCTGTTGAACCAAACACATGGTCTAATTTGAGTTCCAGGGAAGTTGTAGTTGCATGGCTGGGTTATATCGAAACAAACAAGGCCTTAAAATATGAACTTGCAAATACATAAAACCATAATACTTTTACAAGGCATACTTTGATCTGAACGTTATTTATAGGAGATATTTCGTATCCTTACAATTTTGAGCTTTAATTGTTTGGGCCCTAATTATGGCTATTGATTTTCTTTTGTTTCATATTTACCAATGTTTTAGAGTATGGATTTAGCTGTGTCTGTATGTACCACAGAAGCTCACACATACAAACGCACATTTAGATATTAAAATTTGAATTAACGTAAACTTAGAACTAATTTCAATCATAGAAGAAGAGGAAGATGGAGGCAGTGGAGTCAAAATAAAAGGAGTACTAAAATGGAGAGGGTCGGCACAAGAATCTCTTGGGTTAGGTTAGAGCCGGAAAAACAATCTTTGAGTTCAGCTACCATATTTTTTCGCATCAACTATTAAAATGGAGAGTATGGTTTGAGTATTAAATATTTTTCGCATCAACTATTGACGTAATACCATCTTGCTAGGTGTTCTTGCTGTTATAAAACGAACGGCTGACTGTGGAAATTTTTAGCTAAAATATTCTTGTTTCACTTCATAGAAAAAGTTGACTATGGTAACTTCTCAGTCAGAATGTTTCTCTAAACTTTCTGGGTTTTTTTTTATTTTTCCAGAACACGACTCCTTATACAGTGGTGGCTACTGTAAAAGCTCCAAATGTGGTGCTACGAGAGCCCTTGGGAGTTTCTACCAAGGTGTTGGTTAATTGTCAACATATACATAGAACTGTGAGCGTTGACACTGCAGACACAGGAATGCAAGAAGAGCCCGTGGGGCAGGATTCCTTATCAGATGTTGACAGGGTTAGACAAATTCGTTCTCCAGTTGAAAGGACAGGCAATGATCGGGTAAGTTTTGCTGGGGGTAATAGTGAGTTTGGGTTATGGCGGGGGCATGAGGTTAACTGCGAGTTTGTATGCCTGCTCGATCTCATTATGGATAAATACCCGGAAACCTTTGAGCACTTTACTACCAAAAACAAGAAATTTTGTTCAGTTAAGCTGAATACGTTGTGCACCTTAGTGAATGACTTTACCAGAATCTCCATGACTGATGTTGATGCGGAGATGATTGCGGAGTACAGGGATGCATTTGCAGAGTTGCAGAAATTCGGATTTAATGTGAGTTGGCTTGTGAGCCGTTTGATCTATATAGAACAAGTGCGGTTTTCACGGCCCCTACTTTCAGAGCTTCATGAAATTGACTCTCATATTGCCGATGCCAAAAGTAAGTTACAAGAGTTTCAGGTTCATATTGATGATACTAAAACTAAATTAAGGGATTTAGAAACACTTCGTGCTGAAAAGATGCAAGAGATTCAGATTGCTTCTGGAACTATGGTTACAAACCTTGTTGTTGGCTACATAGGAGATGATCTCTTTTCAAGTCCTTAGTATTGAACTGTTCTCGTAGACTTTTTATTGAATTATTATCGTTTTTGAATTCCTAAAAATTGTCATGGAATGTTTGTATGATTTTTTGGCATCTTGTAAGATGTTTTACTTTCAAATAAGAATTTTCATGGATATGTTTTTTTTTGCTAAATATTCATGCATGTGTTATTGTGTTTTGCTAAACTGTAATTGTTGCATTACTTTCCCCACACTTTCTTCAGTTTCCAACTTGCGCTCCATTCTGTTACTCCAAGTCTGTTACTCTAATTACTCTAATTGTTGCATCTGAGTAGCTACTTGCTTGCCCTTTGCCATAGAAACTGAATGACCCCTTTAACCCGGTTCCTTTATTGTCTAATACGATTTATAATCCAAACAAGAAACCAAAATTAACCCAATACGCTTGAATTTAGCCGAGACAAAACATGTACCCTAAATTCATGCAGCTCCACAGAGCACCAAATTTCTTTAAAGCTTCCTATTATTTTGTGTTGCCACTAAAATTATCTAAAAAACTAATGCTTTGTATTACACATTTTGTTTCCTCTTCTCTGAAACTCATATTCTTCACTCTTAATTTTCCTCAAATTCATTGTACTCTGCATTTATTACTATATACTTCTGATCAAAATCTACAGCAAGTTCTTCAACAGATAATTAGATACATGCATGTAATTACATTTTCTTGAATGTTATTTAGCTACATTGCACACACAATCCATTCATCAACATATTGTTCAGAGGTGTTTTTTGGCCAAGTTATATTTTGTTTACAAAAAAAAAGAACACAAAATTTCTGCCTGTGTGACTAGTGAAAATTTGCAAGGATGCAAAACTCAGTTCAAGGCAGAAAAGGCTATGACAGAATGATCAAGGTAGATTCGACAGACGAAGAATTAGAATATTCATTTCGAATAAGCAACACCATGCATGATAGTGCTAATGATGCAAATCATTCGAATGAAGAAGTTACTTCTCCATTATCTGTTGATATTCATACATCTTCTTCATCACCTCCATCTACAACAACACCACCTTGGGATAAGTCATTGGCCACATCACCAATATCGAAATCTCCGTGGTCATCTCATGTTGAAGAATCTTCGAGTAGTCAAGAAGAAAGTTATAAATACACAGGCCTGATGGGGTCGCTCGTTCGCGAAGAAGGCCACATTTATTCATTGGCAGCAACAGGGGATTTGTTGTATACAGGATCTGACAGCAAGAACATTAGGGTGTGGAAAAATCAGAAGGAGTATTCGGGGTTTAAATCAAATAGTGGACTTGTTAAGGCGATTATTATTGCTGGTGAAAAGATTTTTACCGGTCATCAAGATGGTAAAATTCGTCTCTGGAAAGTGTCTTCCAAGAATCCAAGTATTCACAAACGAGTGGGATCTTTACCCACATTTAGAGCTGTGTTTAAAAGCTCGATGAATCCGAGTAGCTACAGGAGAAGCCGGAATGTGATATGGCTAAAACATTTCGATGCCATTTCGTCCCTTAGCTTGAATGAGGATAAAACACTTTTGTATTCAGCATCGTGGGACAGAACAATTAAAGTTTGGAGAGTTTCTAATTCAAAATGCTTGGAATCTGTTAATGCTCATGAAGATGCTGTCAACTCCGTGGTTGCAGGCTTTGATGGGCTCGTATTTACAGGATCAGCTGATGGAACTGTCAAAGTTTGGCGTCGGGAATTACAAGGAAAAGGCACCAAGCATTTTTTCTCACAGACATTGTTGAAACAAGAATGTGCCGTGACAGCATTGGCAGTGGATCCTCTGGCTTCATTTTTATATTGTGGATCATCAGACGGTGTTGTTAATTTTTGGGAACGTGCAAGCCTTTTGTCACACGGGGGAGTATTAAGGGGCCATAAGCTTGCAGTTCTGTGTTTAGCATCATCCAGTAACCTGATATTTAGTGGATCAGCTGATACAAATATATGTGTTTGGACTAGAGATGCAGAAGGCAAGCATTCATGCTTGTCTGTGTTAAGTGGTCATACTGGACCAGTGAAATGTTTAGCGGTTGAAGATGATAAAGAACAGCAAGTTGGTGGTGATAGGCGGTGGGTTGTTTACAGTGGGAGCTTGGATAAGTCGGTGAAGATCTGGAGGGTGTCAGCGAATATGGCTCCTATACAAACTCCCCAGCAAAAAGATCAACCACCATTCGTTCCGTCTGTTCAACACTTTAGCAAAAGCAGTCAAAAGAACTAGTTTGTAAGAAGGAAAATATCAATGCAGATGCTCCTAAAAGGCTATAAGTGAAGTCGTGTCATCTGATATATGTCCAGAAGTTGTAACTGTACATTGTAATGATCCACCTGAAACCCACAATTATTATGCGTGTTGTAATTTTGTCTTGGTTAATGTTCTGCAACAAACGGAAGTCCATTTGATCTTTTGAATACCACCTTATTGATATCATTTGAGGGGATGAGCGATGATGTTGTAGATTAACGCGAAATGAGCTTGTAGTGTGAGACTGTAAGATAGGTAGTACTTGCAGAAACTTTGTTCTCAGATGAAGAACGATAAATTCTTAGATATGTCCTTTTTATTTTGTGGTTATTTTCTCATTTTTAATTTTACTATTAGTGCACACATGATATGTGTCACTCTTACTGCATAAATAAACTACTCCTGGAAGCCAAAGGCTAAATACATAAAATCTTGGTGGCAAGAATTTGTACTGCAGAACTAAATATTTTCACTTCACATATTCTGCATAAATATCTCAAGGGTTCTTTAAAACATAAGCTGTTATAAATAGAATCAAGATATATCTTGAGTGAAGCAGTAGGCTTTAGCTTGTTATGTAATATATTAGTTTCTCTTAGCCTATGCATGTTTTGACATATACTACACATTATTAGTGTTGCTGACCTACCTTTCTTTAAATTCCTGAATTAATTTATACATAGTACTAACTTCCATGGATTCCAAATCCATTAGTTGTCGGAGTTAGAAGCCATGGCCACGGACAACTGTAACATTGCAGCTTCAGTAATTTTTTTGACAATTATTTATCTGGGCCTATTTGGGAAGGGAAATGATGAGGAACTCGAAAATGGAGCTTTATTCATTTTCGGTGATTCTTTGGTGGATGCAGGAAACAATAACTATCTGCCTACATTGTCTAAGGCTAATGTCAGACCAAATGGTATTGATTTCAAAGCATCCGGTGGAAATCCCACTGGCCGGTTCACCAATGGAAGAACCATCGGAGATATTGTTGGTAAGCCCATCTTACATACTACTGATATTTACATTTGGCTTCATCTACTTGGATATTATTGAGATTGTTTCTTTTTCTTCAATATCTATATACTTCAGGGGAAAATCTAGGGCTACCATACTATCCTGTGCCATTTCTGGAACCAAATTTTACCAGCAAAAATATATTGCATGGAGTAAATTATGCATCAGGAGGTGGTGGAATTTTGAATGCCACTGGATCTATATTTGTAAGCTTATACTTGTAACTCCATCATGTAAACTTGTAAAAATTACATCCAAGATTATACGATATATATTGCTAAAAATATTTGATTTTGCAGATAAAAAGGCTTTCAATGGATACCCAAATTGATTATTTCAACATTACCAGGAAGCATATTGATGAACTGTTGGGTACAACCCAAGCTAGAGAATTCATTATGAAAAAATCCATGTTCCCAATTGTAGTTGGTTCAAACGATATTCTCAACAATTATCTACTTCCGATCCTCTCAGCAGGCGAAAGAAAAGTAATAAGCCCAGATGCTTTCATAGCTAAACTTCATATTAAATTTTACCAACAACTTAGTGTGAGTACTACTGAAAATTTCCCAGCTTTCTAATATTTTGATCATTGAATCTGCTTTACATATCTGGTTTTTGTAACAGAGACTTTACCAGTTAGACGCAAGAAAGTTTATAATCGGGAACATCGCCCCACTAGGTTGCATCCCTTACCAGAAGACATTAAATCAGTTAGGTGAACTTCAGTGTGTGGGATTACCAAACAAAATGGCCCGTCACTACAATGCCGGATTAAAAACCCTTGTGCTTGACCTAAACAAAACTCTCCATGGAGCAACATTTGTTCTTGCAAATGTGTACGATCTAGTTATGGAAGTCATAACAAACCATGAAAAATATGGTAGGCATAATATTTTTTTATTGATAAAAGGACTTTGTAAGAAGAATCATAAAAATCAAATGAAGCAAATTTGCAGGTTTTGAAAGTGCAGGCAGCGCATGTTGCGGAAATGGTCAGCTTGGGGGAATCATGCCTTGCAGACCAGGGTCTAGCATGTGTTTGGATCGCGACAAGTATGTGTTCTGGGATCCTTACCACCCTAGTGAGGCTGCCAATCTTATTATTGCCAATCAATTGCTTGACGGAGACGGCAATTATACTTTTCCCATGAATATCAGGAAACTTAGAGATCTCTAGTCAACTGCAATATCTTTTGGTTGCATACATGTACATTTCAGGCTACACTTTGCTTTCTATGAAAATTTTGTTTACTTCTTCTCTCGTCCCCATCTCTATGCTTTTTATCCAACACCTCCTGTCGTTGCAGCCGACGCTGATCCTCCAATTATATTCGGATGGGTCACCACTCACTACCATATTTTATCAATACATCTTTATATTTTTTTAATTTTCAGGTACACTTTCATATATATTTTAACGGTAACAAAAGGTGAAATTTTGTTTCCAGATCCTCCCCTAATTGCAGCCATTTCAAAAATACTCTATTGCTGGTTGGTCCTTGTTGTACCATATATAGGGCTCAGTAAAAAACTGAAAAAAAAAACCGAAACCTGTAAAATTCGTAAAAAACCCAAACCGATTTGAAATCAAAAAGTTTAAAAACCGATCCGATTCAAGAAAAACAAAACCAAATTGATTATTTAAATACATATATATATATAAGTATTTAGAATTAACAAATACATATATATATATAAAAAATCAAATTAATTAACATTCAGGCAATAGAAATAGTATACAGTTAGTATTAGACCTTTTACAAAAAATAGAGACCGGACTATTGGGTCTTACAAAATATTAACAAGTCCAATAACATTGTTTAGTTACTACTTTAAAGCATTGTTTATTTAAACTATAGTGAAAGCTTGGCGATGGTTGTCGGTCCATGCCTGTATATTGCTTTTGCATTTCTACAGGCTTGAAGATATTCCCGTCCTATTTCCGTTATTGCTTCTAATTAATGTTTCCATGTAAAATTGTAAATAGGTGGGCACAAATATATGTAAAGAAAGTTAATTGGATCATATGTGAATCAATTTACTGTTTATTTATTTAGTTTTGTTTTTTATCATTTAATATATTTTTTTAACCGGTTTTACAATTGAAACTGAACCGATATAAACTGATCTAGAGTTTTTAAAACTAAAACCGATTCATGGATCAGTTGTGATTACGGTTTTTAATTTTAAAAACTGAAGACTTCCGATTCAGATTTCGATTTTATCTAAAACCGTTCTAAGATTTATTCCCCTAAACATATATGTCAAGGGTCGCTGCTCTAAAACATGTACACTAGGGTTTTTTTGCGTAAGAAGGGCTAAAAGTAAAACACATATAGGCTATAAGTGAAGATCACCTAATTTATTTATTTGATAATTTGGAATAGCATTACTTTCAAATCTCATTTTTATGATAAAATTAAGGTATTTTTTTAAAAATGACATATTTTTTTAGAAATATTTCAAAAATATTGTCATTTTTAAACTTATTTGTTATTTTTTAATTTATTTTCAAAAGTACATTTTTTTAAAATTTAATTTTCAAAAATACAATTTGTAATCCTTCAAAACGTTTATTTTATTTTTCATTAAAGTTTATTTTAAGATTGTAAATTTGAAAGGCAACAAATGCAATTTTGAAATCAATCTTTTCAAAATTGGAAATTAAGTTACATAACAGGTTGCACAGCAAACCGTTTTTCTAAAATGAAACTTTTAATTCTTTTCCTACACTAAATCAATTATTTTTTTCATTTAACTTCACCTTTTTCTAGTGTGATTATTCTTTTTATTTCAAAAGAAAATAATATTGTACGAATAAATAAGGAACAAATTTATATAACTGTTAGGTTAAATAAAAATAAACCATATTAAAGGATTATAACAAATACATACACAATAAATAAATGTGAACTGCATTATTTTAAAGTAAAAATACCATTAAATTTAGAAAAAAATATCCAAAATACTATGTTTTAAACCTATTTAAAAAATACCGTAGATTCTTAACATTTAAAATGGAGAGCTCGACACACATTTTAAAACTCTTATCTATTATAGTTCCATAACTTATTTTTAAGATTTTCTTTTTTTAATAAAATTTTGAACATTAAATTTTTGTTCAAACTGAAAAAGTTTTTAAAATAATTTATGTAACTATGGTAGAAAGAGTTTTAAAATACGTGCCGAACACTCAATTTCAAATGTTAAGAATTCATTGGTACGCAGGGAGTAACATTTTTGAAGTTATTTTCAAAAATACAATTTTTTATATAAAATTATAAATAATAAAGATCAAGGTATAATAAGAGTAAAGTTAACTAGTTTGCAAATTTTCAGGAACGTTATTTAATATTTAGTTAAGTTAATAAATAAATAAATTTAAATTTGTAGGATTGAAAAATAAATCTGTTTTTATGTAGAGTATAAAATTTTCATAAATCATTAAATTTATTTTGAAAATAAATAGTTATGCAGAAATTGAACTAAATTTCTCTGCTTTAGCTAAGTAGAATTTCTGAGTATTAAATTTATCAGAGAGTTTTAATAGTAATATTTGAAAAGGAATTTTTTTTACCCGAATTATAGGTTTATAGCCCACCTTAGCCCACATGTAAGAGCAAGTACAAAGCAGGCACCGGGTGAGTTGACGGAGAGAGAGAACGAGTCAGGCTTTGCATCTATATTAGGGATTTCACTAAACGTCCGCACCAGCAAACAGGAAAATTATGTTGTGCCTTTGTAGGAAGAAATTAAGTAATGAATGATTTTTTTTTATTCAAACATGGTGAGATGTAAATGTATATCGATCTATGTTAGTCGGGAAAATGAGTAAAAGTTTCATCCTAAATTTGCATATCAATAATTAAAATTTTATTGTTCTTGTAAGTTGCCACACTACTGAAAATTAAGCTACTGGATAGAAAAAGATCACATAAATTTGAAATGAACGTGTACGTACGATGGCAGCCACCAGAGAACTCCACCATGATTTTGTTTTTGCGACAATCACCTAAAAATCCGCCATTTTTAATGCAATATAATTCATTAGGTCATAAGTGATCTACAAGTGTTACAGGCAGCATTACAATAGGTAAGAAATTTTTGTTCTATTGTAAAATCTCTTAATTAATGTTACAATAGCAATAAACTAGTGTTGCACAGAAATACCGGTATTGCATATCATGTAACACTTGTTGTTACATTAGTTACTTTTTTATTTTTTAAAATATTAAAGTGAAAATATTATTATAGATTACTATTAAAATTATTTTGTGGTTCTTTTAGTGAATAAAAAATATAACATATAATATAATTCAAATTTTATAATTTCTTGTACATAAATACAAAGATATATTTATTTTATATAATAAATAATAATTAAATAATTAAAATAAAAAATTATGCACCATTCCCTAAGTGAAATATTTGGGCGGTATTTTTCCCCCCAAATGAAAAGACACTTATATACCTTCCCAGAGAAAATACTTCGGAAAAATCTCTCTCAACCCGCTCTCAAACACTCTCTCTCAATCCCCTCTCTTTGCTCCGTCTCTCTTCAAACAGCGTCTCAAAAGTAAGATCGGCCATCCTTGTTCTCGGTGTGTACACCCTCTCTCTCCCTCCTTGACTGAATACAAAAACAGTTACAAACTTTTCATTCTTCAATCTTGTTAGACTTCTCATTATTATTTTTTTATTTGATTTGGAGGTTATATTTAGGGTTTTGTATTTCTTAGCATCTTTTTCCCTCCGTTTTGATTAGTAATTTATTTATATTTGACTAATTAGGGTGTTTGAGTAATTAGGTTACTAACTATGATTTTTTGAATGATTAGGCGTCTCAATTGATTTCAGGTACTGAAAATTTGATGAAAAGACAAAAACTCGAGGTATACAGTTTTGGGATTGGGCTACTTTGCTTCCTTTCCATGGGATGATGCCTGTACAATCTATTTTTGTTGTCTCAGGAAAGGTAAGCTTCATTTAAATTGAACACTTCAGTCTTTGAATTAATGAGAATATGCGTGAATAGATACATAAATCTATGCCCGACACTTCACCCAATTTTTTAAAAAATATAGAATTTTTATGTCTTTTGCTTGCTTTTCTTATTTTTTTCAAAAATTTGGTAGAACGAACGACCACCACCGCCACAAATCTGTCTACCTGCGCTTACGCATCTCATAAACCACTGTTGGGCGTTTCCTAACACTAGTTGGATTGGTTTTCATTTATATGCATTTATATCTTTTATTTTGATATGAATATTTGTGCCCTTTTAATTAGATATCTCTTTGTAGCTTTAATTTTATAAAAGTGTTACTTGTTGCCGTATACTATTGTTCATGCTTTAGAGAAAATAAAATATTCTAGTTCGGACATCCATCGAGAGAAATTTAATAAAAAATATCACTTCACCGGTCAATTCACAGCTGAACTTATTGCTATAAATCATACTAATCTCATCATTAGCATGTACATTCTAGCCTCTAGGTAATAGCTGGAAGGTAGTACTTAACTCAATTTGTTTGCTATTACTAAATATATTTATTGACAAGATACATCTTTAACTATAAGTTCTGTTTTTTGTTTTTAAACATTGTAGCAAGGATACTCTTGGACAGTATGGGAGTCATACACCCTTTAAATAGCAAACATTGTAATTTTCCTTTTTCTCACTAGTGCACACCTTTTAGCCTAAATTATATAACATCTAACTCGGTTATTATTATTTTCCATTTTTAGTTGTGTAATAAAGAATTTACTATTTACTATGGCAAGGTTGGATAATGTGAAGAACTTAACATGATTTCTTGAGTGGTATGCTAAAACTCCCAAGCTACATATCCGGGAGATGTATACCCAAAGTCATTTTATGTTTTTAATGAAAAGTTTATGACCTTATATTACTAACAATATATTTGTTTTCATAGATATCGCTGACAATAATTTTTTCTTTCTTTATTATTTTATTATATTTTTGGTGAGTAATGCTCACTCAAATCTGAAATGCATGTTAGATGTGTGAATTTTTAACCGTTATTTCAAGAGCTTTTGATATGTCATTTACAGATTTCATTAATTTTTGAAAGCAGGATTTAGTCTCTAATAACATTAGTTAGTTTCTTGTTAATTTATAAATAGATATATTTTTTATTTGAGTTGAGGTGTCTATACAATTTTGTTCTTTTAAACATAATATAAATAAAAAAATTTGTAATGTATTGTTTAATAATAACAATGCAATTTTTTTAAAACTATTTGACGATAACATAAATTGCATGAGAAAAAATGTCACACTTCAAATTTTGTTGCCAGTGTTTTAACTGTTTAAGTTGCATTATTTCAAGGATAACACCTGATTGATTCTTCTGGGCTAATTGTTGTGGTGTTCTGAACTGCCTCACTTTTTTTATGCGGGAGGAGAAAATACAAAACATACAAAACAGGGTCATGTATAATTTGTTATACAGCACTCCTTATCATTCATTATCTCTCATATAATCTCATACTACAACTTCGTTAACTAAATGCATGTAAACCAAAGAATTCCCTGGCCAATCGACTGTATGTAAGGTTAGTGTCTAACTTTTGTCTACTGTGTTTTCTTGCAAAAAATTAATAAATTTGTTTGATTATACCTTAATTTATTCTTTTATTTGTGGCAATATTGTAGTAGTGGAATGAATGGATTGATTTTTTGGTGCGAGTGGAATGGATGTAGAATTATAGTTCCTTCCTGTGTTCATGAACTACTAGACATTAGTAATAAATGTGTTCTGTACGTTCTTGGATTGTGGTTACTAAACCAAACACTAACATTTTTTTATTTCTGAATTTTTTATTTTTACTGGATAGTAAAGTATCATTTTTTAACCTGGCACCTCATCAACACCTTAACTTTCCTCCTAAAGGGGTAGCCACGCCCGAAAAGGTATGTGCATCATAAATTTTTGTGAATAATTTTTGGTAATCTCTGTAAATCAAAGTGATGTATTTGATAATATAAGCTCTTTTTGACTAAAACCAAATTGAACATTTAACTAATCTGATGGGTCTTTTAGATATATAAGTTTCACGCGGTTACGCTAATCTATTATTTTAAGTAGCAACTTCTTAGTTCTGAAGAGTTCAAGCTTAACTTGTAGAAGTAAATCTTTTTTCTACAGATTTTAAAATTGTTCAACATAAAGTCGTTGGTTGTTCTATGGCATGATGATGATACTCGTCGGCGTTAACAAAGCCGAGATCGGTAATTATAAACATTGGCTTATACACTCTCCCTATACGTAAGTTCCTTATATATAGCCATCTGCTTTTATGCCACAATTACCAGAGTCAGGTTTTATAAAGAGATTTCAACCCCACATATTATACTTTACATTATTGAATTGACATGTCAACCTTGTGCTAATTCGGCTTGCAGGTACAAGTTTACAAACCATCAGTTTTTTTCATTAAATTTGGTTTGTTACAACTGAAACATCTACCAATATGAAAAAAGGATGTATTTTGAACTTTTTATACATGAACCTAGACCCACAACAGACTTGTTACAACTTACAACAATGCCTAACCGACACTTAATATTATATTAATTCTTTCTTTTACTTGTTTTTGTTTACCTTTTTCTCGTTCGTATTCCAATGTGCAGATTCAGGGACAAGGTCAAGAATGGCACAATAACAGGACAGAAGCAACATAAAAAGAACTTGGATAGAAAATATTTGTATACGTGGAAAGAAAGTCAAATGCAGCAAAGAAATATGGACGTAGCAAGGCTTTTCTTTTTCTTCTTGTTTTCTTTAAATCATAGAAAACTTATGTAAAACATCTGGATATGTAATTTTACTTGTTGGGTTGTTCTTAGTTATGTTCAAGTAATTTTACTTGTTTTTCTTGTCAATACATAAAATTGCAATGAAATGGAAAGCTAGGCTACTGAGAATAAGATTTAAAAATAATAATAATATATAAAATTAATATACCCCCATTAGTCGTGGGCCTCATTTATGCAATCTTGATCAAAGTATTGTATCACTCATTTTGTGTTACATTTGGGTCTTTTAGTGTTACAGTAGTTGTCTATTGTAACGTTTTCTTCTCTGTTACAATACATCAATGAAGTATTACATTAGGGTGTCTATTATAATGCTCGTATACGTAACACCCCCTGGTGTTACAATAGACCTATTGTAACGCGTTTGGGGCCTATTGTAACACCATTTAGGCATTACAATAGCCCACTTATGGCGTAGTGATTCATACTAGTCGGCGAGAACAATTAAACGTATTGTTAGGCATATATGTGCTACTCTGAACAACTTGGAAGTTTAGAATATGACCAAGCCAGATTTGAAATATTTATAAAGATTTGCTCATTAAATTCCACATAATTTTGAGATAACAATAACAAAATAGCATAACTTGTATATTATTAAAGATAAAATTCCGTTAGATGAGGCTGCATACTCATCTAGCTTTTTGTCGATGCTTTCTCTTTTAACTCCCAACCAAATAAAATGATAGAGTTTGCAACCATAAAACCAGTAAAGACACAATATCACTAAAAACTAAATGATTTGTTGATAAAGTCTACACCTCCAGATCGAGTTATGCCCTCCAGATCGAGTTATGCCCTGCAACCAAGTTAGATAGTGGTGTTAGAATTAATATTAATATAAATATTATTTCTATAGTTTGCTTTAAAAGAAAAATCTAGAAAAATCTTCAAGACTTCTAGAAAAAACTTCAAGACTTTTCAGTTTGTGACTTTTCACTTTGGAGCCTTTTTACCTCCTTGTATTAATGGTGTCTTTTGGCCATTCTTGGAGTTACAAGTTTGAGCTCTTATAAAAGGAGGTCTCCCCCTCATGTTTGCACACACAAAAACAATTTTCCTCTCATATAGATATAAGTATATTTTTGGGCAATGATCAAGAGTGTTTTCAATCTATTTCTTTGTACTACACCAAAGAAATAGAAGTCGTGTAACCTTGGAGGTTGATTGCCAAGAGGCCGTGTGTACGTAGCGGGGCAAATTCAACTTTAGGGCAGTGTTAATTCACGCCACGACTCCTTCATTCTCTCAAGTTCTTTTCGGTTTGCTCTCTTCTTTTCCTACATTCTAAAGTTGAAATTTGTGTTAGCATATATCTTATCTGCCACCATGAATTCCAATACTTTTATTCCTGATATGTCTAAATTAGACCCTTTTGATGGGAAAAATTATAAAATGTGGTCCGATAAGATGGAGTTTTTCTTGAGTCAAATTGGAGTAGATTATTGTCTCACTAAAGACTCAGCCCCTGAAAATTCTGGAAAAGATTTCGAGAAGGATAATAAGACTTGTCGTGGAATGTTATTGCATTATATGACATCTGCTTTATATTTAATCTATAGCAAGTCCTTAAAGGCCAAAGAAATTTGGGATGCTTTAAAAACCAAGTATGGTTCTGATGATTATGGGACTAAGAAATATGCATGTAGTCGTTGGTTAAATTTTCGTATGTCTGATGATAAGCCTGTTCTTCAACAAGTTCATGAGTATGAATATTTATGTGCTGATATTATTGCTGAAGGAATGAAAATTTGTGAAATATTTCAAGCTAATTGTCTTCTTGAAAAATTACCACCATCTTGGCAAACATATGTTCATTCTATGAAGCACAAACAGAAGGACTTCACTCTGCAAGAGTTAGTGTCTCACATCAAGATTGAGGAACAAAATCGAATTCAAACAAATGAAACAACACTTGGTCATTCTTCATTTACTGCTAATCTTGTTGAGTCAAAAGATGCAGGTCATACGAAAGGACCAAAAGGTAAAGGTCCAAATCAGTTCCATGGCACTAAAATGAAAAATAAGAACTTCAAAGGGAGAAGGCAGTTTAAAGGAAATTGCTTCACTTGTGGAAAATTCGGGCATGCCGCAAAGGAGTGTAGGCAAGGAAAGGGACCTGGTTCAAAAACAAAGGAAGACAAATCTCAGACTCAGGCCAATCTCACTGAAGAAATCATAGCTGCTGTTGTATCTGAAGTAAATTTGGTGAGCGATATTTCTGAATGGGTGGTGGATACCGGTGCAACTCGTCATATTTGTTCAAATAAGGATATGTTCCAGGACTATGATAAAGCATCTGATGGAGAATGTGTCTTCATGGGCAACTCAAGCACTGTGAGTATACTTGGAAAGGGAAAGGTTTCTCTTAAACTTACTTCTGGAAAAACTATTGCTTTGCATAATGTTTTGCATGTCCCTGATATTCGTAGAAACCTGATTTCTGGAGCCTTATTGAACAAATCTGGTATTAAATTAACCTTTGAATCTGATAAACTTGTTCTTACTAAAAATGGTGATTTTGTGGGCAAAGGCTTTTGTAATGGTGGGCTGTTTGTACTCGATATTTTGACTGATAATAAAATTGCTACTGCTTCTGCTTATATTGCTGAATCTGTTACCTTATGGCATGCTAGACTGGGTCACGTAAATGTTGCTTCTGTGAAAAGGCTTAAACAACTTAGGCTAATCCCTGAATTCAGCAATACATCTTTTGATAAATGTGAAGTATGTGTTGAAGCAAAGCACCCTAAAAAGGCCTTTAATAAAATCGGAAACCGGTCTTCGACATTGCTTGAATTAATTCACAGTGATTTAGGTGACTTTAAGAACACTATGAGTAGAGGAGGTAAACGTTATTATATTACTTTTGTGGATGACTTTTCACGATTCACCAAGCTCTACTTGTTGAGTTCGAAAGATGAGGCCGAAGAAAAATTTCTTATTTATAAGGCTGAAGTTGAGAAACAATTGAATAAAAATATTAAAAGGTTAAGAACAGATAGGGGTGGTGAATATGATGGAGCAACTCTAAAGAAATTCTGTGAACTTAATGGGATTATTCACGAGGTTACAGCACCATATACGCCTGAACAAAATGGGGTAGCTGAACGAAAAAATAGAACTCTTAAAGATATGATGAATGCTATGCTTATCAGTTCAGGAATGCCTTCTAATATGTGGGGTGAAGCTATTTTATATGCTTGCTATGTGCTTAATCGTGTGCCGCATAAAAAATCTGATAAAACTCCTTATGAATTATGGAAGGGTTTCGCGCCCAACTTGAGTTACCTTAAAGTGTGGGGGTGTTTGGGAAAAATTGGGCTCCCAGATTTTCAAAGAAGTAAAATTGGTCCCAAGACTGTTGATGGTATTTTTGTTGGTTTTAATGGTGGTGCATATAGACTTATTCTTAAAGATGCATATGGTTTTGGTCCATTTAAAGAGTCAAGAGACGTTGAATTTTTTGAGCATATTTTTCCTATGAAAGCTAATGTGCAATCATGTTTAGCATCTGGATCTTCTTCATCAGTGTCACATCATAATATTACATCTACCGATGCAAATCATGAGCCTAGAAGGAGTAAAAGAGCTAGAGTCGAGACTAGCTTTGGACCTGATTTTCTAACTACTTTTTTGACTGAAAAAGAGTTTGTAGGTGAGCAGGAGATAAATGTTTTCATTCTTGAAGAAGACCCTAAAACCTATGAGGAGGCTATGAGATCAATTGATTCTAATTTTTGGCGAGAGGCTATTAATAGTGAAATTGAGTCCATTATGAATAATAATACTTGGGTTTTATGTGATCTTCCTCGAGGTTGTAAAGCACTGGGAAGCAGGTGGATTTTTAAAAAGAAAAATAAATCTGATGGATCAATTGAAAAATACAAAGCCAGGTTAGTGGTTGGTGGACATCGACAAAAGAAAGGTGTTGATTTCTTTGATACTTACTCTCCCGTAGCAAATATTTCCACCATTAGAGCCTTAATAGCTCTTGCATCTATTCATAATCTCATTGTGCATCAAATGGACGTGAAGACTGCCTTTTTAAATGGAGATTTAAATGAGGAGATATACATGAAGCAACCAGAAGGATGTGTTGTCCCGGGATATGAAGACAAGGTATGTCGGCTTATAAGATCATTGTATGGCCTCAGACAAGCTCCGAAAGACTGGTATGAAAAATTTCATCAAACTATCATCTCTGATGGCTTCCAAGTAAATGATTCTGATGCATGTGTTTATTCTAAATTTGATCAATTTGGTTGTGTGATCATATGTCTATATGTTGATGATATGTTAATTTTTGGTACCAATATTGATGTGGTAAATACTAGCAAGGCCTTCCTAAGTTCCTGTTTTGATATGAAGGATTTAGGAGAGGCAGATGTGATTCTTGGCATAAAAATTACTAGGAATTCATATGGGTTGTCGTTAAACCAGTCTCATTATGTTGAGAAAATTTTAAAGAAATTTAATCAATTTGATTGTACCCCTGTGAAGACACCATATGATCCTAGTATTCATTTGAAAAAGAATAAAGGTCATAGTGTTTCCCAAGAAGAGTATGCCAAGATAATTGGAAGTGTAATGTTTTTGATGAATCATACCAGGCCTGATATAGCATATGCTGTTAGTAGACTGAGTAGATACACTCACAATCCTAATCGTGATCATTGGGGTGCTTTGATTAGATTGTTGAAGTATTTAAAGGGTACTATAAATTGGGGTTTGCATTATCAAAGAAGTCCTCATGTTTTGGAAGGATATTGTGATGCAAATTGGGTGTCGGATAATGATGAGATTCAATCTACTAGTGGTTATGTATTCACTCTTGCTGGAGCTGCTATATCTTGGAAATCTTCAAAACAAACTTGTCATGCTAAATCCACACAAGAATCTGAGTTTATTGCGTTGGAGTTGGCTGGTCAAGAAGCTGAATGGCTAAGATGTTTACTTGCTGATATTCCTTTGTGGGGGAAGCCAGCTCCATCAGTTTCAATGCATTGTGACTCACAAGCTGCAATGGGACTAGCGAATAATCAACTCTACAATGGGAAGAAAAGACATATTCGCTTGAGGCATGCTATAATTCGAAGTCTGATCAGAAATAATGTGATATCACTCGAGTATGTAAAATCAGAGAGGAATATTGCAGATCCTCTCACCAAAGGCCTTTGTAGAAAATTAGTGTTGGAGTCAGCACAAGGAATGGGTTTAAAGCCTATTGTGGAGTGAATTGTGATGGACACCCATCTTAAACTTGTTTAAGTTCAATGGGTCAAACGAAATCATAAAAGAACTCATGTTTATATACTACTACCATTCCTATTAATAAAGTGATGTAGTATTTTTATTATTGTCACATGTGTTAGGATGAGCTAATGCTCTTAATAAGTTCATAGTCTCGTAAGAGGTGGTTTGCGACAATACAAACTTGATGAACTTACCTATGTGAATGTGGGGCTATTGCCCAACCCCTTATGAGAGTCCTTTGGCGAAGGACCTCTAGAGCGTTCACGAAAATCCAGGTACAATGTGGGGGCACTTAATATAAAAATATAATTTGCGAAATCACTTCTTGATTTGAGAAAGGTTAAAGTGCGCAAATATGTTTTCACTAACTTCCGTGAGAGGTTCAAGGATTTTTCTACCTCACATGGTTTTGAGGCATGTTTGTATGCACCGATATCAATTCAAGTCCACAAGACATTGGTGCTTAAGAAACCGACTATCCATTGCCCATTAAATTACTTAAATTATTTTTCTTTTGCAGCATGTGGGGGAATGTTAGAATTAATATTAATATAAATATTATTTCTATAGTTTGCTTTAAAAGAAAAATCTAGAAAAATCTTCAAGACTTCTAGAAAAAACTTCAAGACTTTTCAGTTTGTGACTTTTCACTTTGGAGCCTTTTTACCTCCTTGTATTAATGGTGTCTTTTGGCCATTCTTGGAGTTACAAGTTTGAGCTCTTATAAAAGGAGGTCTCCCCCTCATGTTTGCACACACAAAAACAATTTTCCTCTCATATAGATATAAGTATATTTTTGGGCAATGATCAAGAGTGTTTTCAATCTATTTCTTTGTACTACACCAAAGAAATAGAAGTCGTGTAACCTTGGAGGTTGATTGCCAAGAGGCCGTGTGTACGTAGCAGGGCAAATTCAACTTTAGGGCAGTGTTAATTCACGCCACGACTCCTTCATTCTCTCAAGTTCTTTTCGGTTTGCTCTCTTCTTTTCCTACAAGTGGTGTTGGAGTGCTAGTGATGAGAGTGTTGAACAGAGGGTCGACAGGTGTGCCTTGTTGTAGAACACTTTCGCTCCTTTGCCCTGGATCATTTTCAACAATCTTTATCCAGCATTCCGTTTCCTGGATAAAGTTATAAAATTAATTAATAAAATGAACTGCCTGGAAAATTTGTAATTTGTACTATTATAAATCAAATAACAAAATATAGTCACATAGAGAATATGAGTGTTTTTAGCCACGTATTATCGGAATAATGGAAGCGCTAGATTTTACGATGACAACACCTGTACCGATTCTGTTTTTTAAGAACCATCCTCCCAATCAAGTTTCCTATTTTTTGAGAGATAATCGAAAATATACCATTGGTAACATAACGCTTGAGTATCTAATCCGTATCTAGACAACCTGGTTAACATAGTGGGCACCGCTACAAGGCTAATATTAAAATTTACATACCAATTGCTTTAATGAGATACCAGTAGCTTGTAAATCCCAGACCTTGTCATCTCTGATTCTTTGTCTACTAACCTCCTAAATTGTACTATAACCATCCTCGACTTTACCTTGAGGTTGTTAAATCATGTACCTGAGTTGAGGACCAAAAACCAAAGCAAATATATATCAAAATTCGAAAGCAAGCACACTAGAATTTCTAAAGGATATACCTATCAAAAAAATTTCACCAAAGATATAACTATGATATTCTTACTCGGCTTATTGGAGAGTAAATTTAGAATCTAACTATGAATTTCAGTGAATATTTTCATTTTTATTGTATAATTGTTACATTTCTAAAAAAATGAAGATAATCTTCACATTTAATCAAATATGACTTGTAAACTGTAATTTTTAATTATCAAAATTTGTGATTTACTGTTTAAATTAGGCATCAACATGAGTTTAAAGGTATGTAATGGATCCTTTGCAAATTCAGGTAACAGATCTTTTGCAAAAAATGTTAAATGAAGTCAAGTACATTTGCGTAAAATGAAAACCAAATAAACAAAAGTTTCCACACAAACCAGTAACAAATATTTTATCCAACCTTTATTTAAAAAACCTCTTAGCTAATAAATCTTCAGACACTCTAGATTTTACACCACCATAGGAAACAATCATCTTGGACTAACAGTTCTGTCTATATATATAAAAATCTTGTAAGTAAGTAGTCTTTGTCTACTAAAATTTGAAGAACAAAACTGATAATTGGGCACCCTAAATAATTGAACAAAATATAAGGAGAATATAACTTCTATACAGAAAGTTGGACAACCTAATTAATTGAACAAAATATAAGGAGAATATAAGTTCTATACAAATAGTTGTGCAATCTAAATAATTGAACAAAACAGATAGTTGGGCACCCTAAATTAAGTTCTATACTATTTTTTAAGTCCAAAATATAAGAAGAATATTAAATAATTGAACAAACCTAAATACGGAGCTCATTATAAACTCCAATAAGATCGATAAGACCAATTAACTATACTAATAAATTTACCATTTTTTAATCCCAAAATCACCATTTATTAATATGGAAGCATGTCATTGATTCCAAGCCCTTGTAATTCATAACACGTTGATATTTTTTTATAAGAAACACACATATTACGCCCATGGAAGCATGCCATAGATTCTAATCCCCTGTAATTCATAAGCCTTGATATATTTGTAAAAGAAACACACTATTAAGCCCTTGTCGCATCTTCATATAGTTGTGAATACAACAAACCAACATGTATTAGAGCTCTTCATATCCCTTATCTCAAAACAACACAATCATAATAGTCATCATTCATTAATCAAATATAAAGCTAAAATCCTAAAACATTCCTAGTTGATACATCTAAGAAATACTTTTTGAGCCAAAAAGCCCAAAATTAATAAATGTAAATAATAAAATCTTCATGAATCTGGTACGTAAAGCAATGTTAACTAAATATCAAGAACCAATGCGAGAATTGCAAGAAAAAGATTAAACACAGAAACACATGCTAAATTAAGTTCTATACTATTTTTAAGCCCAAAATTTAAGGAGAATATTAATTAATTGAACAAACCTAGATATAGAGCTCATTACAAACTCCAATAAGATCGATACTACGCAAAGATCGATTAATATAGAATTGAATATAAACCCCTATAAGATTAATATGTAAACTGAAAAAAAGAAACAGTGACAATAGGTTTATTGATAGCATGAATATCGTACCTGCCGACTTATGGAGAACATCAAGGACCACACACCCATTTCTTGAGAATTTCATTTCAAATCCGCCTGCAAAATGAATTAATAGGATAATAGATAATGAAATCAGATAGATAACATAATAGATGCATCAAAAATGACACATGTAAATACATACAGATTTATACATTCAAAAGAAGACAGAAGTAATTACACATATAGTTTTCCAGATGGAATCAACTGTGTGAAGAACATAGCATCACCATTGACATTTTCTTCGTTCTATAGTTTGATTTGATTATTCGATAAAAGGGTATGATAATATATACACACGGCGTATATATAACACAACCAAAATATTGTTTCCGAGATTAGATCATTTAGTATTTATAGATTATAGATCTCTAACCGAGGTGGAGTAATTAGGATTAGGATTAGGATTAGGATTAGGAGTAGGAACTTTCAATTTCTCAAAAACCTTTCAATTTCTGCCAAAACTTTAAAACTTTAATTAATTTTTCAAACACCGAAAAATTAGGAAACACAAGAGAACAACAATACAAAACATGGGAATTTGGAGGAGTCACGTCATACACGTGTGATTTTATAAAGGAAAATCACCTGATTTTTCACACAAACCAGTAACAAATATTTTATCCAACCTTTGTTTAAAAAACCTCTTAGCTAATAAATCTTCAAACACTCTAGATTTTACACCACCATAGGAAACAATCATCTTGGACTAACAGTTCTGTCTATATATATAAAAATCTTGTAAGTAAGTAGTCTTTGTCTACTAAAATTTGAAGAACAAAACTGATAGTTAGGAACCCTAAATAATTGAACAAAATATAAGGAGAATATAACTTCTATACAGAAAGTTGGACAACCTAAATAATTGAACAAAATATAAGGAGAATATAAGTTTTATACAAATAGTTGTGTAATCTAAATAAATGAACAAAATAGATAGCTGAGTATAACGACTCGTGTATTTCTGTATTATTTAAATATGTGAGTATGGAATTATTAGATAAGCAAAATATGTGTATAACTTCTATCAGCTATGTGTTGTTTTATTATTATGTATGCTTTTGATATACTGGAATTGTCCTCGTAATTAATTGAGGATTTGTACTGAATTATTTTTACTTTTAAAGGTGGATTTAATACAAGTTTATTTGTGTAAATATGTGGATTATCTCTAAAATTGTTTTTAATACTTTATAATCTCAATAATTATTTTTGGGATTTTATAAAATTTAGAAATCAATATTTCATCAATTATTTAACCCTGTATGATTTTCTGATTGCATTTATTTGTAAAATCTGTATTTAATTCCCGAATTTTTCAAAAATTATGAAACTCATATTTAATTAATTTGGGAATTTTTGAGATTAATTTTACCCGCGCGTTGATTCGTATATTTGTTAAAAGCGGGTATAAATTACGTTTCAGAAATTATTTTAAAAATTATGAAATTTATGTTTCTATAAACTTCGGGATATTTGTGACATTTTAAAACTATTTTCGTAATTTTATGAAATTGTTTTGCGGGCACCTCGGTCCGTTAATTTCGAATTTCGGAATAAACCGAGTCTCAGAATCTTCGTGAATATCTATTAGTACACGTGTTAACATCACAGAATTTCAATGGCTACGTGGCCTGTTCTCACAAAACTGTATTATGCAGTTTTTTTATTTTATTTAAAATATTAATCTCTCTTTCCCTCATCTCAATCTCTTTATCTCTCTTATTTCTCTCCCTCTCATAATCTCTCTAAAACTCTCGTCTCTCTCATATCCCTTCCTCCTCTCCGTTTTCTTCCCTGCTCTCCCCTGTTCTTTCCACTTTCCGGTGGCCCTGTATTTTTCGGTAAAGTTACCGCCTGCTCCGGCGGGCTTGGTGGCATCAATTCCGTTTTCGTCGAATCCGCATGTATATACATATATTGTTAGATATATTTGATAATGTCATGGCTAATATGTTTTATGTTTAGATTTCAGATCTTATTTGAACAGGACAAATCAGTACTTAACTGATCAGTACTTATACTGGACGTCAGGACTTAAGGGATATCAGTACTTATGTTATCAGGAGATAAGCATCAGGAGATAGATATCAGAACTTAAGTGCTGAAGGACGGTCAGATA
The DNA here is from genome assembly GCF_009905375.1 of Apium graveolens. Taxonomy (NCBI): domain Eukaryota; kingdom Viridiplantae; phylum Streptophyta; class Magnoliopsida; order Apiales; family Apiaceae; genus Apium; species Apium graveolens. The sequence continues at coordinate 143,036,402 of NC_133655.1, read as the reverse complement.
AGGACAGTAGCTGATTAAAGTTAAGAAGATCAAGATAAACATAAGAAGAGATATGCATGAAGAAGGAATTCCGTAAAGAATGGAATACTTGGAAGAAAAGATATCTGATTGATATATATTAGGAAGCAGAATTATATTCCATATCAATTAGCGATTATCTTGTAACTGTGTAATATATAAACACAGACATAGGGTTTACACTAGAAGTGTTATAATTATCGAGAATATTATTTACTGTAACCCTAGCAGCTCTCGTGATATTTTGTTCATCACTGAGAGATAACAGTTCCAGATTGTAACAGAGTTTATTGTTTCAATAAAGTTTGTTTTCTGTTACATAAGTTCTTGAAGTTTGATTTGATTGTAATAAACACTGTATTCACCCCCTCTATAGTGAAAGTGTGACCTAACAAGTGGTATCAGAGCCTTCTGTTAACACACATACAGTTAAAGATCCAAACACAATCATGTCTGACACAGAAACTCCAACTAAGCCTACCAAAACTGAGGAATCATCAAAGACATCAATTCAGAGTCGATATGAGACTATCAGAGTTCCCATATTGAGACCATCTGAATATCCCATATGGAAGGTAAGGATGACCATGTTTCTGGAAGCAACAGATCCAGAATACCTTGATAGAATCAAGGAAGGGCCTCACAAACCTACCAAGCTCGCTGTTGTAGTTGCAGGTGAAGCAGCAAAGACTGTACCAAAGGAAAAGAGTGATTACACTGCTGAAGATATAGCATCTATTGCTAAGGATGCCAAGGTACGACACTTACTGCATAGTGCCATTGATAATGTAATGTCAAACAGGGTAATCAACTGTAAGACTGCCAAGGAGATATGGGATGCACTGGAGACAAGGTGTCAAGGAACTGAAACAGTTAAGAAGAACAGGAAGACAATACTCACTCAAGAGTATGAGCATTTTGACTCAAAATCTAATGAGTCATTGAATGATTTATATGATAGATTTGTCAAACTTTTGAATGATTTGTCATTGGTTGATAAAGAGTATGATCTTGAAGATACCAACCTAAAATTCCTGTTAGCTCTTCCTGAATGCTGGGATTTGAAGGCAACAACAATAAGAGACAACTACAATCTTGATGAAACAACTCTTGATGAAATCTATGGAATGCTCAAGACTCATGAACTTGAGATGGAACAAAGAAGCAAGAGGAAAGGAGGAAAGTCAAGGACAGTTGCTCTCAAGGCTGAAGAGGAATCCCCCAAAGCACCTTCCTCAAAGAAAGACAAGGGTAAAGCTCTTTTCATAAAGTCTGATACTGAGTCATCAAGTTCTGAGAGTGATGATGACTCAGATTCTGAAAGCTTGCCTGAAACTGATGCTGATGAGGAGATGATGAAGCTGTGTGCTCTTATGGTGAAAGGAATCACAAAGATTGCATACAGGAAGTTCAGGAAGGGAAAGAAGTTTTCCAGGAAAGGCATAAGTTCTGATAAGAAGAATTTCAGAAGATCTGAAGGAAGAGGAGGAAAGTCTGACAGAGGAGATTACGCCAATGTTAAATGTTATAATTGTGGTGAGAAAGGCCACATATCTCCTGATTGCAAGAAGACCAAGAGTGACAAAGGCAAAGCTCTTGTCACAAAGCAGAAAAGCTGGACAGACACCTCAGACTCTGAAAGTGAGGAGAACTATGCATTGATGGCAAATGCTGATAAATCAAGTTCTGAGAGCAGTTCTGAAGCTGCTGAAACAAAGGTACCTCAGACTACTTATGCTTTTCATACTGATGATATTAATGAGTTGAGAAGATATCTTAAAACCATGTTTGTTAGTTATAGAGATCAAACTTTAACATGTGAAAGATTAACTTCTGAAAATCTTGCTTTTAGGAAAAGAAATGATTTCTTAGAAAAAGAGTTAGTCATGTTCCATCAAACTCAGAAGGATAGAGATGATGCTTTTTATGTTAGGGATGAAGTGCTAAAAATGAATGAATCTCTAAAAACTGAGTTAGAAAAGGAGAGAGAGATTATTAGGACTTGGACTAACTCTGGCAAAACAACTCAAAATTTGCTAAGCAGTGGAAACTGGAAAGAGGGCTTAGGTTATGGAGAAAATAAAAATGAAAAAGGAACTGTAGAAATTAAGCCTGTTGATAAGCAAAAGCCGAAGTTAAAACCTGTTAAGTTTGTAACTGAAAAATCTGAAAATGAGAAATCAGAAGTTAAAAAGGAATTAGCTTCTGACAAACTAAAACAGGAAAAGACAGCTGAAGTTAACATAGGCTTAATGACAAAGAAGCAGCTTAAGCATAAGCTGAAAGATGTTAAGAATGCAAACAAGGTAAAATCACCTAGGAAAAACAGGAATGGAAAGGAAGGTGTGAATAAAAGCAATAACTATAAATCTGTTCCTGATGCTCCTAGGAAAGCATGTCATAACTGTGGAAGTTCTAACCATCTGGCTTCTTTTTGCAGGAAGAATAAGAATATTAACTCCTTATCTTCAAAATCAGGAGTTAAGAGTCAGTCTGTTAGATACAAACCACAAAATCCTTATTTTCATTGTGGTAGTTTATGGCATTCCATTTATACTTGTAAGGAATATCATAGTTTGTACTATGATTATTATCAAATAAAACCTTCTTTAAAGAAAGTTTCTGTTGTTCCTTCTAGTGTAAGTTCTGATTCAAAGTCTGGTAGTATAAGTTCTGATAAGAAAACTGTTAACATAAAATCTGATGCTAAATCCGCTGCAAATGTTAACAAACCTAAAAAGGCCAAAGGATCCAAGCAAGTCTGGGTCCTTAAAACTAATAATTAGTGGTCTTTTTGATTGCAGGGCAACAGGAAAAATATTTTAGTTCTGGACAGTGGATGTTCAGGACATATGACTGGAAATAAGGCCCTGCTATCAGACTTTGTGGAGAAAGCTGGCCCAAGTGTTTCTTATGGAGATGGCAACATTGGAAAAACTTTGGGATATGGCAATATCAATCTTGGGAATGTCATCATTAAAGATGTAGCTCTGGTCTCAGGACTTAAACACAACTTACTGAGTATAAGTCAAATCTGTGACAGAGGTTATCATGTTGATTTCTTTGCAGAACATTGTGAAATAGTTAGTAAATCTAAAGGAAAAGTTGTTCTGAAGGGATTCAGGCGTGGTAACATTTATGAAGCTAAGCTTTCAACAAGTTCTGATGGTTCTGCAATCTGTTTAGTGAGTAGAGCCTCAATTGAAGAAAGCTGGAATTGGCACAAGAAACTCTCTCATTTAAACTTCAACAAGATAAATGAACTGATCAAGAAAGATCTTGTGAGAGGACTGCCAAAATCAGTGTTTGCTCCTGATGGTCTTTGTGACTCATGTCAGAAGTCCAAACAAAGAAAATCTTCATTCAAGAGCAAGACTGAATCATCAATTCTTGAGCCTTATTATCTACTTCATGTTGATCTATTTGGTCCAGTGAATGTCATGTCTATTGCAAAGAAGAAATATGCGTTGGTCATAGTAGATGAGTTCACCAGATACACATGGGTGTATTTCTTGCACACAAAAAGTGAAACTGCATCTATCCTGATTGATCATGTCAAACATCTGGATAAATTGATCAAAGATTCTGTGAAAATTTTGAGGAGTGATAATGGCACTGAATTCAAGAATCTGATAATGGAAGAGTTCTGCAAAAATCATGGAATAAAGCAGGAATTTTCTGCTCCTGGAACTCCACAGCAAAATGGAGTTGTTGAAAGGAAGAATAGAACTCTCATTGAAGCTGCACGAACAATGCTTGAAGAAGCAAAGCTTCCAACCTATTTTTGGGCTGAAGCTGTGCAGACTGCTTGTTTTACTCAAAATGCAACACTCATTAACAAGCATGGAAAAACACCATATGAGATGGTGAAGAACAAGAAGCCAAATCTGAAATACTTTCATGTATTTGGATGTAAGTGTTTTGTTCTCAAGACTCATCCTGAACAGCTATCCAAGTTTGATCTAAAAGCTGATGAGGAAATCTTTGTTGGATATCCACTTTCCACAAAAGCCTTCAGAGTCTATAATTTGAGAACAAAAGTGGTCATGGAATCTATCAATGTCTCTTTTGATGACAAGAAGATCACTGGACTTGAAGATTGCATTGATCATGATCAGCTGAGATTTGAAAATGAAGATTCATATTCTGATACCTTAAATCCTGACAGTCTAAGTTCTAATACTGTAAACTCTGATGGATTAAACTCTGATGTTATTGAAACTGTGGTGACTACGTCAAAGGAAGATGCACCAATACAGGGGGAGCATACTCAAGATATTATCACATCTCAAGAAGCATCAGAACACACATCTGGCTCTTCAAGTTCTGATTCGTCAAGTTCTGATAAGCCAAGTACTGATAGTGCTGAAAATCTAAATGCTGAAGAATCCAACTCAGAGAGCATAGTTTCAGGGGGAGCATCAGAAAATGAAAACGAAGACAGCATGAATCACGGGGGAGCATCCAGTTCTAGAGAAAACCTTCCATCTGCAAGGAAGTGGACAAAATCACATACACCTGATTTGATAATTGGAAATCCTGATGCAGGTGTCAGAACTAGAACAGGTACTTCTAATGAATGTCTTTACAATTCTTTTCTCTCTCAGTCTGAGCCAAAGAAAGTGGAAGAAGCTCTTCAAGATGCTGATTGGGTGCAAGCAATGCAGGAAGAGTTGAATGAATTTGAAAGAAACAAAGTCTGGACCTTAGT